>NC_134406.1:7469720-7734720 GCF_038048845.1 Mixophyes fleayi
TCGCCTGCCCTAATGTTTTATGACAGCAGACGCGTTTCACCATAGAGGTAATAAAGATACAAAGTACGGTTTAATACAACTTTTTTTTTCTACGCTTCAAAAGCAAGAAGGAAAAAAGTTACATGAGTGTAATTCAGGGATCCCAGTGACAAGTTATAAGTATTATTCTCATACGTATATTTTTCTATCTTTTATGCTTCAATGCACCAATCTCATTTTGTTATGAGAAAAAAAAAGGAAGTGATAAAGTGTGAGTGAATAACATCTCTATACTAAATAACTTCAGTATAATTGATTATTTAAATAATTAGTTAATAAAACAATATCCCACTGAGATATTAATTTTAATAATTTCATTAAGAGCATGTTTTAGCTGGATATATTGTTATAAATTCCGTGTGGTGTTTTGCTTCCAAGGAACATTTTAAAATATTCAGCTTCAAAATCATCATTTGGATAAAGGACAGCTTGGACCTCCTACCTGTTAATGACATTTAGGAATTGCTGAGAAATCAGCAAGATGCTTTTAAGCTGCCGCCTGAAATTTATGTGTTTTATCGTCATCATGTTGATATTGGAGAAATAAATTATGGCTTTCAATGGAAACCAACGTTTTACATAATGACAGTTTCTCTGTGACAATTATCCGCACATTACTCATGTTTTAATACAGTTTAATGTATAAAACACTCCGGCATCTCTCAAAATTGATCCCAATGTATTAGATCTGAATACTAAAATCAAACGAGCAGTGAAACTGTTACAATGTTTTCAAGTAGAAATGTAACAAACAAATTGCAAAAAGTACTAATGGGCAGTAACTAAGCAACCATCCAATCATCAGCTAACGTTAATCGCTCCAGTGCAAATCAGACAATTAGAGACAGTATCTGATGGGTTAATTTTGGTCACTGAACATTTTTATTTCTTTTTAACAACTAACCTCCAGTAAGTTTCATTTGTAAGTGTGCAAAACTGCAGGGCCACGGTGCAAATGTCCTATTGTGACATCATAGGCCTAGTTCTGCCGATTGCAGTCATTCACAGAGGGAGCCGATGGATTGGCCCATCAAGATTTCATTGTGTACGATGATGCTTTTGCCTATTCTCTTGCGAAATCGTAAGTCACTCTACTCTTTCCATGGGATGACTTTTACACCAATCTTATGTCCTTCATATGGGAAATATCATAGTCATGCACACAAACACCAATGCAATAAAAATGAACATGTATAAATGGGACTGATAAAATAAAGGTAGTCCCAAAGTCTCTCATGATTTATTTAAGGAACGGGTCCTAAAGTAGATTAGGCTCAATTTTGATGTGTCGATTTAACATTCACCCCATATGCTTTTCCACCTGGCCCCACAGTCCAACAAGGGGGCCCACAGTTCATCTGCACAAGGGTCTTCCCAAACCAGGATGTTTGTGTTAAATACTATGTTCATCTCGCCATATTTTGGTTATTAAATTACCCTTAATGGGCCTGAGTCATTAAAGAGAGCAAAGCATAAAAAAAGGAGTAACTTTGCACCTGGCCGAAACCATGTTGCATTGGCGTTGGAGGTAAATTTAAAATGTGGGGACAGATTTATAGTTGGGGTAGGGCATGTCCTAGATCAACATTAAATTTCAGTGTGAAAATAAAGCTATCAAGTATTTGTGTGCTAGATTTAAAAACAGGCAGTATTTAACTTATGTGCAATATAATAAATTAATTTGCACCCCATGCATTGTAACATGGTTTGTCCCAGAGAACTCCTTTTTTTTGCCTTACTTTCCTTAATGACTCAGGCCCAATGTGTCTAGCTGGTGGATTTCTACTTTGTCTACAAGTATGACTTCCTTGTGTATCGACTTTCCAAACTCAATCCCATATTTTCCACTTGAAATATTTAACTCATAATATTTATTTTCTTATCATTTAAACTCCTGATGATACCGAATTATCAGGACACTTTATAAAAGGTTCCTATATCTGTTTACTTTTATTGAGGGTCTAAAAGGAGATATGAGGGGTGAGTTTTATGACGTGAGAAAACTTCACATTCCATGGGCGTCCTGTTTATTCATCTCAATATAATGGAAGTCCTACATATAGATCTTATTCTGGCACATGGTGTATGATAACACTACACACTACCAATCCAACAATGTCAGTTACATTCTTGACGTGGGATGTGATATATAAGGTGACAGCCAGCAGAGAGTATTAAAGTGTCTAAGGGCTAGATTTACTAAACTGCGGGTTTGAAAATGTGGAGATGTTGCCTATAGCAACCAATCAGATTCTAGCTGTCATTTATTTAGTGCATTCTGCAAAATGACATCTAGAATCTGATTGGTTGCCATAGGCAACATCTCCACTTTATCAAACCCGCAGTTTAGTAAATATACCCCTAAGACTCTACTATCAAGGATCGTCCTTTACAAGGTGTTGTGAAAGTGTTGCTCAAAGTGACCTCATCGCCTAAATACAGTGCAAAAAGCCATTTTTTCAGCTGAATCAGTATTCATAATAATGCATCCTGTATTTCATGTATCATAATTGTATATTTTAATGATTTTATCATTATGGTATTTGTACACAACGACCTTTACTATATAATTTATTTCCTTTTGAAAGCATAGGTTGATGCCGGATCTCTGCCACCTCAAAGAATGTGTAAAAATCAAGTTGGAAAATGTCTCATCAGCCACCTGCTAAACCAAAGACTAACCAAACAAACCTGCACCTATTGAACCTTATTTCAATAAAATTTCCTGCAACATGAAGTCTTGTGATAAATCAATTTACTTAAACATCTACAATGTAACATTTTAACATTTGAATTATGTTACAGTCTACAGGTGGCAGGAGCAGATTGTGCTGGGGGGCAGGGGCATCTGTGCCCCTGGTCGATCCGATAGTGGGCTAGCTTGGGCCGAGTCACTGGGCCACATGCATTTTTTTTCCTTTAAAATAGGCTGCCCTCGAGTCTCGCCCCCCGGACTAAAATTTGCCAGCCTTCCCCTGACAGTAGGCTACAGAGTTGGTCTGGAACATTATCTATAACAAGCGAACTACTCCAGATCAAATTTCTACATGCCCCTAAAAAACAAAAACTTTCCTAATCCACAGAGGTCTCCATCATTCAATGGGCGACTTGAGTTCTAGCCATTGGTAACACTGAACAGCAATTACAGTTGTAGGAGCTATTGTAATAACATTTTGGAAGCTCACTTGTACTCTTATGCTCAACAGCCCTTTTGGCAAGTGCCCAAGTCTTTATATTTCCAGGCCAGGCTCGGTAGACTGCAATTGGGCAATGATAGCTCTATTCACGTGAGATGGGAGGCTTGCTTCCTATAAATAGTCATCTACTGGTTTAGATCATGAAAAATCACTGTCGTCAGAATTGGGTCTCACAAGGAACTACAACAAGAACCCAATAGCAGAAGCAAAGAGTATCCCCAAGAGAGGCACCACATATAAGAAGGTCCATCAAGTTTAGAACACATGGACTGATCAGACATCAAACACAACTAAGAATAACCCAAAAAGCAATGACAGGAATCAGTTTTGAAGTCAGATAGCATGTGTCACGAGCCTCACTTACCAGCCGCGTCCCGGCCGTCATCATGACGACTGGGACGTCCCGGTGATGTCATCCCGTACATCTTCCGGGCAACAGTTGGGATGCTAGGTTATATTATTTAACGACGCATCCCAGCATTAGGCAGCAGCCGGGCGTTTCCCCGGATTAGTGTATTTTTATTCATTAAGTCCTTAGCGGCATTCCTCATTAATTAGGTCACGCCTGCCAATAATTATAGGACTGAGTCCTTAGGCTGCCATTGGTCCATTTCTGTATATAAGGCGGGGGGGGGGGCTTAGCCTCCCTGCCGGTTCTAGCGTTCATTCCTATGTCTGCTGACCTGCTGCTGTCTTGTCTTCTGACTCCTGACTGTCTTTCTGTTACTGACCCTTGGTCTGGACTCTGATTGTTTGCTGATTGCACTGACCTCTAGGTAGTTGCCTGGACTTCCTAGCTTGCTGCCAGCCCCGATCCTTTTCCTGTTTCTGACCAAGCTATCCACTGCGGACTCTTGACCACGGCTTGCTCCTAACTACCGCTACCATCTGCCACCGCCTCCTAATACGTGCTGCGGTATTACTCATAAGCTTACACTATAGCTAGAGTTAAGACCTGGGGGCATCTGGGTACCTGTGAGCGCAACTAGCTCTACAGGAAATGCGGCTGCTATAGGCAAAGACCTCTACTTCTACTTCTGCAAGCTTATGATAATAGCCGCTAGCCGTAGCAGGATGTCAAAGTTAGCCCCAGGAGATCAGTCAATAATGAAGTGCAAAATAAAATGTAAAAATTACATTTTCAAGGCAATCTTGGCTAATAAGTGATTACAAAGACTATGCATGTACTGTCAGAAATTAGCCCCGAGAGAGGATGTGAAAGGCACTTGAACGCACCTTGACAGAAATGGGAAGTAATATTAGGACATGTTCCATTATAATCCACTTTTTAGTTAAGATTGTAAGCTCTTGTGAGCAGGGATGGCAGTTCTATATGTTTTCCATGCTTTGTGATTGTGATAATATATTGTAATCGTAATAAATTCTCTATATCCGTATGGCTTATTATGTATGTTGCTGCGTGAGATGTTGGTGCTTATAAATCTATTATAATAATACATAATATTAATGTACACTGCATTTCATTGGGCACAACTGCATTACAACTGCCTCTAAAGAAACACAAAAAGCACTTTCCGATGGATTGCAAGAAACCTTACAAGAGTAGATATACTCTTGTAATAAAATGGATGAATTCACGTATGAATAGGTTTCATGAAGTGGGAACTGTATAGCTATGTCTATATACTGTACTATATGGCAAAACATATTTAGCATATTTAGCTTCCTAAGCTCATAAGATATAACAAACTCACCAAACCGTTTTTTATTCCATCAATTCTGTCCGTAAGGTCAGAAAACATTATTACAAACCGACGGAACAGCACATGGCGTTGGAGAATTATTGCAAGTTGGCTTTTGTAAGAAGACCTTAAAAGAGGTCAAACAGATTTGAAGCAGAAAAAATGGCCCTTTAGCAGAAATACTGCACTTCAAACTATTCTATTTCCATTATAGAGGAATAGAAATGTGTAACAGGATCCATAAATCGGGCTCAGATGCCACCTCACATAATAAGGCAATAGCAAATGCTGAACATGACAGGCGAGAGGTGAGCGGACATCCAGGGAGACAATTAACGTTTGATGTCGAGCGAAGGAGAGAAACTGTAAATCTGCCCAAAGAAAGATGGAACAGAAGACAGAAATCTGGGACAATTCTACATCAGTAAGATTGGTTTAATTATAGCAGAATTAAAGAATGTATGATAAACACAACTGGAATTATTCATTCAGGACTCTTTAAAAGTTTACATAAAATAAGACAGTACCTCCTCTTCATGCTGAATTGATACATATTTATTATAATAATTATATTATTATAGATAGAAGCAAATACTTTGTGCAAACGACTTACGGATCTTCCAAATCTTCATGCAGCTTTAATTTATCGGTTACTAAAATCCCCTTCTGCAACATGTACTATACATGTTGCGTTACCTATCTGGTCTCTGTATTTTTCACATATGTATTGGTCATCCTATAGTAATAATTTATTGTGTTGTTTTTTGGGAAGGACACCAGTTAGATCTGCTCTGTGCATTGTTTACAATTGCATGCACACAGCAGTTTCATGCCATATCCAAGGACAATGTCTAAATTATATAAAGGTTTAGGTTATTAGTCACTGATGCATTATATTAAGATGAGAATGTTGTATTATACTATAGAATAGAGATGGGCAACCTAGGCTCTCCAACCTTCCAAAGAGCCGCACAGGGGAACTCTGCACCCCATCCTCCTCCGTTATGCAGAACGACCTTCCTGCCCCCGATCTGCCTTATTCTCTTCTTTGTTTGAAGATCGGGAGCAGCCGGCTAGGTGGTTGCAGCTGAAGGCTCGGTGGGCCATCGTTGGCTCATGGGTCTCCTGCTGCCCACCAATGCTATATTGTAAACCATGTGTTCTTGCTGTAAATTATTATGAAATTTCATTAATCCATCATAACCTCACTCCTGCCCTTAAAGAGCACCTGTCACAGTGGAGGCAGCATGGGCTGAACCAGTACTCAGCCTATCAATTCACTAGGACATAGTGGCATCACTGAGACATGAGGCATTAGGTGCCTCATGTCTCAGTGCTTAGTGATGTCACTAGTTCCTAGTGAATCTAGAGGCTGAATTCTCATGAATATTGGGTCAGTCTACTACAAAATGGCTGCTTCCACTGTATTTAGACGGCAAGTATAAATTAATCATATCATTTCTTAGTCCATGTATTCCTAACTGATCTTCCCTTCAGCACATTTAACAGAAAATTAACTCAGTTCAGTATAACTCATCATTCATTATCCCCTATTTTTGGCTGCAGACTTATGTAGGCACCAGTGAATGCAGGGTTAGTGATTGGTAATAAAGGGAGTTTAAACATTATTACTGAGTATAGCCGACTATGATTACTAATGCCTAGAAATGCTCCAACTCTTTGAGCCAGTTCAAAATTCAATAAAATTGTCCCAGTTAGATCAGATTTTGCTTAAACCAATCTCGAAAATATTTAACATTTTTAGGGGGGTTTTGGGAATATTTTATAACTGTTTTTGGCTATAATTTATAAATGTTAAGTGTAAATTCAAAGTACAAACACCTGAATTAAGCTATAACATGTTACATGTACAATCTGGGCCATTGAACAAGCTTAAACATGTTCTACTTGGCCACACACTGGGAAATATATTCTCCTTGATTGAATTTAGCCCTTTTTTTTAAGTCTATCTAAAGTCCAACAATTTATTGCAAATTTACAAACTTAAGAATCGATTTGACGAACCAGTTCAAGGATAACTTTGAAACACTTTTGTTGGTTGTTACTAATGTCCTTCTTCACTGACTGCTTCATAACACGGCAGCTACCCTACTCCTCTTCATCCTCCTACTACAACAACATCCTTGTCAACAGTCGTGAGTTTTACAGGACTGTCACAATTTTCATGAACGAATATAGGTGAGGCTTAAATTAAAAACAGGGAGAGAAAAAGAGTAAATAGAGGCACTCCGGTCCCCAAGGAAATAGTATCAATTAAAACTAAATTTTATTGTATTCATATTAAAACATCAAATAAAGCGGCGAAATATAGATAAAAGTGAAGAATAGTGTATGTAGTGTGTTAAAATACTAAACACCCTGGCAGTGGCAGATATAGGGTATCACAAGAGCCAAATAAGATATATTGCGTCCATCCAGGAACGTATCAATTATCAAATATGAGTTCCACAAACAGATAGTATCCAAAGGTACATGGGTCTGCCTATGGCCTATTTGAAATGTGTAACCCATATATCAATCCCTATGCAGTAGGGCTATGAGAGGGGAGACAGTACCCCAGATATAAATGAGCATCTATATACAACCATGTAGTGGGGATATGCAGGGCTAAGAGGGAGAGATTTATCACCATGTTATATAAATGGTCGCCAAACACATAACACCAAATAAGAGGGATCCTTTAGACATATATATATGATGATGTCAAGGGGGAATGTATTACCATCATGTCGATAGCCCTTATTAAATAAAATTTACGGGCATTTATTAGTTATATTGATTCCTTATTGGCTATATTAACACAATATTTTGAAATCCCTTGTGTCAGGTCTAAATAACACAAGACGCTGAGTTAATAAACACCCGAAGTGAATGGATGAAATATGCACTCGCACATGTAGAACCATATAATGTTTAGTGTTGTGAAATGATCTTGTCCTTTAATAGGTATACTGCCACTCTAACATCTAACGGGATGGTGCAGTGGCGTCACTACCATTCTGCCTCCTTCAATTCCCATTATGCCCCACTCGGTATATACATGCACTCATAGTTTTGAATCACTGCATCTCAAAAGCGCGCTTATTAATATAAGGATAAATCTCCAGCGCTTTTTACTAGATATACGGGATTACTAGCCGCGGCATACACAGCCGGGACCAGATGCCACTGTCGGGTGCTTGTGACGTCACATATGACGCCACTAAGCCTCGACGTACGTTTCGCACTTTGCTTTTTCACAGAGGTAACCCGAGCAGCAACCTCGGGAGGCTAAAATCCGCACACCGTCCAATCCCCTGACAGAAGACTGATTGACAGAGGAAATAACGAATCACGTTACAGAATGAATTAACATTCAGTGGGATACTTAGTCTCATCGTTTATAGTACAGATCACATGGATATATAAGGAAATAGTGAAATCCATAATAGCGGTATGTATAATATAATTTAATACAGTCCTTATCATAATAAGAATGTCCTAATTCTAGATCTACACAACGGAGAATTCTTTATGGCCCATCATCAGCGGGATCATCATTTAAAAGGAGTTTTACTGAAAAATGCATTCATTATTCCAGATGTTTCATGGAATTTATGAGTAATGAACCAAAATAAAAATGGATTAAGTTATATTTTGTGAGAAACTCACATAGCTGTTGTATTTATTAAATCCTAGTGGGAAGAGTGAGTCAAGTAAGAAAAACCACTTGCACTCACGTATAAAAAAATATAGTTCAAAAGTAGTTTCTTAATAAAATAATATACTATAATAATAATGCCCAATTTCTAAACCTGCATAACGAGATGACATGTATTACCCATCGTCAACAGGATCATCATTTAAAGGGAATTGTACTAAAAATTGCATTTGTTGTTCTAGACGCTCCGTGGGATATATGAACAGTGAACATTAGTTAAATTAAATTAAATTGCATTTCATAGGAAACTCGCATAGCTGTTATATTCATTAAGTCCTAGTGGGGAAAGTGAGTCAAGCAAAAAAATCCACTTGCACTCACGTTGGAGTAGAACTTTGTCAACATCTCCCCCTCTAATACCAAGATTAATTCTCTCTATGCCATAACACTTCAAACCACCCGTATTACAGTTGTGTTTGAGGAGGAAGTGTCTGGCAACTGGAGATAGTTGTTTCAAACGTTCTTTATCCCTCTGAGCGTTCCTGATTGATCCTATATGTTCCAAGATTCTCAATTTGAGTTTACGTTTGGTTTTACCCACATAGATTTTAGCACATGGGCATCTTAAACCATAAACTACTCCACTAGTATTGCAATTAATATACTCATTAATGATATGTACACTTCCATATTTATCTGTGACCCGTAGTGTCTTCTCCATATGGTCACATGCCCTACAAGATCCACATCGATATGACCCCTTAATGATGTCCTTTGATTTTTTATCCTTGAGATTTGCTGCACGTCTCCAGCTAAAAAGTGCTCTATCTCCTAGAGCAGTTTTTAAATCCTCATCCAGGAGAAGGATAGACCAATTATTCTGGATGATGGTCTGGATTTGTCTCCATTCGTCACAGAAGTCCCCTATGAACCGGATGGGATTCCCAGCCATTGGTACCTTAGAGGAGTAAATTAGAGCATTTCTGTTCTTTCCTCTGACATCATTAGCAGCTCTTTTAATCGATCTTTTACTGTATCCCCTTTCAATCAGTCTGAGTGTGAGTTCCTTAGCTCTAATTTCATAATCTACATGATTGGAGCAGTTCCGTTTTAGTCTTAGGAACTCCCCTCTAGGAATGTTCCGAATGACTGGGGGATAATGAAAGCTGCTATGATGGAGAACACTATTAGTAGCTGTAGACTTTCTAAAGAGGTCCGTTTCAAAATGGCCATCAGATTTCTTCCGAATAGTGATATCAAGAAAATCTACTTTTTCCTGACTCATATTAAAGGTAAGTTTTAGATCGTTAGGGTTGTCATTCAAAACATTGACAAATTGATGAAAAAGTTCTTTACTACCCTTCCAGAAGACCAGAATGTCATCTATGTACCTGACCCACGATAAAATTTGGTCAGTATACATATGCATTCCGTCGTCAAAGACGACTTCCTGTTCCCATTTGCCAAGATAGAGATTGGCGAATGTGGGGGCACAAGCCGCCCCCATCGCCGTGCCTCGAATTTGGAGATAGAAGCGGTTGGAAAAAACAAAAAAATTCCTTTTAAGAATAAAATCTAAAAGTTCCACCAAAAAGGCACTGAACTCTTGATCTTGTTCAGAACGTAAGAAGAATTCGACAGCTTCAATGCCAATTTCATGGCCTATACTAGTGTAAAGGGACTTAACATCTATTGTACACATCCACATATCTTCATCAAGAGAGAGACCATCCACTAACTTGAGGACGTCTGAAGTATCCTTGATGTACGAGGATAAATTAGTTACATGTTTTCTTAAATGAACGTCAACAAAAATACTGGCTTGCTCAGTCAAGCTGGATATGCCAGATAGAATTGGTCTCCCCGGTGGTATTTCTTTGTTCTTATGAATTTTAGGTAACAAATAGATGGTAGGAATCTTTGGGTCGTCTACCTTCAGAAAAGTCCATTCCGTCTTATTTATAGTACCATTCTTGTATGCTTGTTCTATTATCTGATCATATTTGGTCTTAAAATCAGTTATAGGATTAGAGAAAAGTCGTTTGTAGCACTTCCCATCACTCAGTTGTTAATCCATTTCCCTTCTATACATTTCAACAGGCCACACCACAACATTTCCACCCTTATCAGAAGGCTTGATAATTACATCTTCCCAGTCCATAATCTCTGTGAGTGCCTGTCTTTCCATAACACTAAGATCGTCATTTAATGTGTGTCTATATTTTGACCTTAAATTATCAAGGTCTCTTGACACCATCCTTTCAAAGGTGTCTATCTGGGGGCTCACATTATCGATAGGGAAGAATTGAGATTTTTTCTTACATATAATCCTTGGGGGACAATTAACAGTACTTAAACAGTACTTAAAGATAAATCAGGAGATCCCTCCTGATTGTTTTGTTCCAAAAGGAGATCTTACAACTCTCCCAATGTCTCCAAATCTTCTTATCAAATCTAGTGTTTGGAAAGAAAGATAAACCTCATGATAAAAGGTTGGTATGTTGTTCTAGGAGGATTCTGTTGGAAAGATTAATAATTTGGAGTGATGCAGTCTTATTTATTTCCTCCTGCCCTGTCTTCTCTCTGAATTGTACGAGTTCTTCCACCCCCACTGATTTCGATCCCGCAGACTTCTTCCCCCCCCTCCTGATGCGTTTAGATCTAGAGCCCCTCTGTCTTCCTGAGGTCTCATAGTTGGATCTAAAAAAAGAGTTGTAGCATCCTTAGGAGTATGTCTATTTTTGTTTCTATAGCGTCGCCTATTTCCAAACTCATTATCAGATGTTTCAAAATCCGAGGAGTCACCACTAGTGGGTAATTCTCTATCATCCTTTCTTCGATTAAATTTGGTATTCCATTTGAAGATAATACCACTAGTGTGATCTCTCTTATCACGTGCAAATTTTGACCTCTTCCTCTCAACAATAAATTTTTCATATTGTTCTAGTTCTTTTTTATTCTTTTCATATGTTTGGACAAATAGCTCATTGTTCTCAAAATCCTTAAGTCTAGTGCTAATTAGTTCTATTTCTTTGGAATACTGATCTAGCATAAGTGTATCATGCTTGAGTATAACCTGGATCAGATCCTTGGAGCACTTGAGCAGGATATTTTCCCATTCGACTTTCAATTCTGGAGTCGCCAGTTCATACGAGGGGAAGACTTTTGGACGAAGACCTCGCGGGGTCAGTGAGTTTTTAAGATAGTTTTCATTAGTTGTTAAATCCCACCAAATCTGACTCTGTTTACGTAATACAATTTTTAATTGGTATAAGTCTTCTCTCCAATCACCACTTGCCGATGCGGCATCAGTTTAATTTCCTCCAAAAAATATAGAGTCTAAGTTCTCATTACGTCTCTCACAATACTTATTAAGATCTGCTTTCAAATTAAAGCTAGTCATGATCTATATATATATTATTAGAGGAGTAAGGACGGTTTTAATGCTGGATTACAAATCGTTAATCAAATTTCAAGTTTATAACAAAAAATACTTTTATAGTATATATATTTATTGGTGCTGACCACAGAGACTGAGAAAGACCTCAGGAGACCTGAGGCTTAAATTATTTGGGGTGTGGTATCACAGGATATTTAGTGTGGATTAGGACATGGTTCGAGTGGATCAGGTATGTTCTGCGTGTTTCGCGGGCATGTCCTGTTGTTTCTGAAATATATGCCATGAAATGTTGCCATAACTACCATCCCAAACACCACAACACTCACCTTGATAACCCCTTACAATCTACAGATAGAGTACAGGAAGCTCAGACCACCAACTGGTATTAGCGCCACTGAACTAGGAGGTGCGGAGTCTAACCTACCCCTGGTGTTCACCAGGGATCCCCGCAAGGAGGTTTGAGCTTGGCTGCAAGAGGTACGCAGGTCGCGGTCCATCTAGAAAGTTACTAGAGTAGTGATTAGAATAGTCAGGACGGTCTGGGTCAAACCAATCAGAGACAGGCGGTACAGAAAGCTAATGCACAGGGTAGTCAAACAGCCCGAGGTCAAGGGTCACAAGAAATGAAGGAAAGTCAGCAAACCGGGGTCACAACGTAGATAGAGAACACAAACCAGGAGAGGAGTCAAAGGAAGCAGGGTCAGCCCAATATAACCAAATGAAGAAGCAGGAACAGCTGGAGGACTGGAGATACTTTGGCTCCCTAGTATTGCCAGAGCAGGTCTTAAATAAAGGCTGCTGCAGGAGGATTAGAGGAGAGCAGAGAAGCATCCTGTTGCCTAGAAACGGGACGGAGCAGAGCACATGCGCCCGGTGGCGCAGAGACGGCCAGGGACACTGCGCGCCTGATCCGTCAGGCGACCATTCCCGCTTCGTGGAGAAACAGAGGGGACGGCATCTGAGACAGAGAGCTCTGGATCTCAGCATGAAGTGAATGTGCCAGTCCTGTAGTTAAAGAACATCAGCATAAAAAATAAAGTAAAGAAGTCCATTTGGGTATTATTGCATTAATACAACTGCCAGTGTCACCTGTAATCATTGTGTGATTGGTCCATAAACAGGGGGTCTGTCCGAGCAATGCACACCACCTATTGTAGACAAGACGCTGAAGTGTAAAACCGCAATAGACACTGTGTCAAGGAAAATGTTTGGTCTTATTTTGTAAGCTAGCACAAAGTGCTAAAAAATAAAATATGCTACTGTATTTCTACGTTAAATATATTTAGTAATATAACTTTTTCCTAAGGAACTGAAAAAAATATATCGTGCAATGTGATTAATGCATGCTGGAGACTACAGCAAATTGCGAAATTAACCAGGAGACATCTGACGTTAGCCGCGGAATCTTCGCGACTTAGCCATAGGTGCACCAAGGTATCACGCAGTGATTTTCTATAACATCAGATGTACACTGGGATATTAAAAAGAGAAGACAATTTTCTGCTCAGCTGTAAATTGTGATGAATTAATGCTTGTGCTATATTACCCAAATCAATAAATATAATTGAACGTCATTTTCACAGCCAGATTCCTGCGCCATCTCTTCTTAGAGAGTTTTATGAACGCTGTCATAGCCCCAAGGCTACTGGATATAATGTGGGTGCCTGACAGGAGCCCCTTTAAAGCTGTTTTGATTAAATGGATGCTGGCTACATTCAGCAGAAGAAAAAAATCAAAAAATGACTTTGCTGGGAGAAGTGAGTATATACAAGTGCGAGATGTTCTTTTACTCATACAAATCTTTGCACACAGCTGCTTCAGTAGCTGGAAGTGAAGAATTAATTTAGGTACATAACTCTATTCCACCAAACACAGTAACTTTACAACTTTATATTATTGTGTTTTACGCTACTTGGGGCTCTGCTGCTGTTTGACCATATTTTCGATTTGTCTGACACCCCTGCTGTTTCCTCCCAGCGTTAGTTAGGCATGCCCATCCTGATTTGACGCAACAGCCAATGAATTTCAAGACTGGACTAGCGGAGATTGACAGCAGATCACAGCGTGTCCTCTGCAAGGATCACAGTGAGTCATTTACAACAGTGCACTCAATATAAACATTATATTTGTGCCTGACACTGTAAAAAGTAAAAGCAGTTAAAAAGTATATAATACTTTTCAGCAGAGAATGTCTAAAGTTTCTTACAGCTTATAGTGGAGTAAGAAATGGTGCTTTGTGCATTATAGTTAGATCCATTACAATTACAGATGAGCTGGACTGCGTAATTTGTAAAGTGCGTAAAGCGTGGGATGATATGGAACATGTGACTTTTTTTAAAAAAAAGTGCACATTATGTCTGATTCAAGAATACAGTCATTCCTAAGTCAAAACATGAGTGGGACAATTTACGAGGTGCAAACTAGCAGTGCAAATCCTCTGTTCTGACAAACGCCTACATTAGTGCAAATGCGCCCGGTTTTGCGGCGAAGGACATGGATTTGCAGGCAAAGATGGCAGCATTTGCAGAGTGCAACAGTTTTCCCTGCCTAAACATGGAACTTGGGAGGTCAGGGGAATTTTTTGTTTTGTACAGATTAAATTATAAGAACACCTACTTTTCAACCAACTTGCAAAAGGGAGAATTCATTTTGTGGGACAAGACTATTTAAATGAGAAGGAATGAAGAGGGCACATTTACTGGGGCGTCCTATACTTTGTGGAACTACCGGGTGCTTTTCTCTCACCACTAGAAGACTAAAACACATTTCTAGGCACAGTATTTTAGGGAAAAACATAAATATTGGAATGAATAAAGGGGTGATATACAAGAACTAATAAGCTGGACTTTGTGACATTTCACTCTTTCCATCATGAACGTTCTGAAGTGGACCTACAAACCTGCAAATTAAGAGCAAATTGATTTTTTGGGAGGGCAGTTCTAAAGTGAGAATGCACCATGAAATGTGTTAAGGAGACAAATAGGATCTCTTGGTCACAGTAAAAAATAGTGCATGGTTTTTATTTGCAGCTCATAAATTACACTTTTTTTAAAAATACTAACAGATTAACCAAAAGTTTAGGTAGTTGAGATATATTAACCACTGACATGGCGCTGGTTATTGCCAGGAGAGAACCACTTGACTGGGGTAGCCTTGAGAGTCATGCCAGGACCAACCAGGCCACTTAGTCCTGAGAGGACGGGTCGTAAGGAACAAAGCTGAAGTCGATGGTAAGGAGAATTTAGGATCATAAGGGATGAAGCCAAAGTTGGTGGGTTGGAGAATGTAGAATCGTGAGGGATGAATCCTAAGTCAATAAACAGGCAAACAAAACAAGACTCATGTGGCACCAACAGAGAAACAAAGTCCAACTTTGCTCATGCAAAGATTAGCAGGAGTGAGAGCCACAAGGGTGAACCAACACACATTACTAAAAAGGAAATACTTATAAAACAAATTGGTAGCATGATATAAGGTACTGTTATGCACATCTAGTTGCCATCCAATAACAATTGTCCAATTGCCGTGATGTGGTTCCAAAGCACAATGTGATTTAATAGCCAATAACAATAGCAGAATAACAAGTCAGAATAAAATAAGTACAGCAGTTACTTTTAGAAGGCGCTCTGGATCCAGTGTACAGTCATTCAGGTCTGAAGTCTGTGGTCAAGTAGACTGAACACTGGTCCCAGAGCCCCTGCTTATATACAGTCAGTGAATACAGTGAAACAATACAGATAATGTGGCTTGCTTCCATAGGTCCAGGCTTCAGGAAGGTCCAGTGTAATGCAGGTCATTGGCCAGGTCAAACGATGCCCTCCAAGGGTGAGCTTAGCTCTCCAGAAGATGCATACTTAATTTCCCCATCAAGAACTGGTTCAAACTGGTCTATTAGCATTACACAGACAATACCATTCTGATCATTTATTCCCTATCATCCATAACTAGCACACGCAAGGTGCGATCCTTTCGGCGAATAAACCGGATGTCTGCGGATAAATAGGGGATCAGAACGCTACCAGACATGATATGTTTCCTGTGACCTGAACCCTAGATCTCACTAATGTGTATATAACATTATAATATTTCACCATAAACTCTGCTACATTTCAGTACAAATAACTATGTGTTGCAATTATTTTTAATATGAGCTAATTACAAGTGTGTGTGTCCGTGTAAATGTGTGTAAAAGTGTTTGCCACATGTTGCGGTTGATTACGCTCCTCCACGCCGTAGCGTGCTATGCGCATAATTTCAGACAAAGACAATCAAGTTGTTAGACATTAATTGAAATGACCATATCCAACTATCTTACTTCGACAGTACCTTTTTTTTACATGTGTTTGTTTATTGAGTTTGCAAGAAGTCACAAGAGTCTCCAGTTGGTTTCACCTTTTATCATCACTTATGGATCCGATGTAACCTGGATCGAAAAGTCACGTTCACTGTTGTTCATCAGTCTGCCTGAGTTTATTAGTGTCGGTCAGTAGAAGAGACCTTATTCGGATCTCCACTGCTTTTCTCTAGGGATGATTTATTAATGTGACGGTGTGATATAACTTACTTTTCCTTTATATAACACCATATTCTGAAACAAGAGCCAGCAACCAAATGAGGCTGACACTAATAGTAGGCATCTGAACGTAGCCTTTTATGTCTGTTTATAAACAGGAATATGATTGGCATGAGGGTTTTAGGAGAAAGGATTATGGAACTAATACACAAATAATGATTTATTGAGAGGTATGTTTTGCCTGCAGACTTACTAATACGTCTATAGATCTGAATAACGTTTAATGTTGTCGCTTATTATTATTTTTTTAAATACTGCACCACATATTCACATCTCAAAGTTGACCTTTGACAAAAGAATAAAAAATAGAGTACGGTGTGTCCAAAAAGCTGCATATTTAAGATTTTAGATTGTTGCCCTTTAAAATTGTAAAATGCTAATATTATTATCCCTTGTAGTATTATTATCTGATAACCTGTCAATTAACATATACAGCACCATTTATTAAACCCATTACACTGATAGACATTTAACCTATTCTTACAGCAGAATCCAGAAAACGGAAACGGCATAATTAAGTTTTAAGCCTTACTTCCTATCCACAGCTGCCATTCCTCAAAAATCCCTCACAGTTCCAAAACTTGAATATTGCATTTTTTAACATATGAATCAACAAAACGAATTCTACACAGCTGCAGGAAATATCCATCTCAGCTCATCCTCGTGTTTACATTGTTACTTCAAGGGGAAGGAAGGAACTTGAGAAACGATCTTTTAGCCTGAAGTATCTGAGAAGAGGAGGAAATTTAGACATTTAGACATTTCGGTGGCGCCTGAGGAATAGCTAATGCAATCATGAATCATAGACCTACAAAAAAAGGATACCTGGCAAATAAAAATTATAGCATAAAATGTACTTGTGAATCCTCTATGTAGACTCTGCGGGAACTATCAGTTTGATGCCAAATACAAACGCTTCATTGTTTTAATTAGAGATGGTCACTGACCCCCGTGTTTTGGTTTTGGATTCGGTTTTGGATCTGGATTACCGTCATGTTTTGGTTTTGGTTTTGGTTTTGCAAAACCTCCATTGCGTGTTTTGGTTTTGGTTTTGGTTTTGTTTGGTTTTGTTTTGCTATTTTTTGGGAAAATCCATGTTTTTGGGCCTAAATTAACCCAATTTAGTGCTCCAACTGTTTTAGAGACAAGTAATCTAATTGTTGAGGTAATAAATCATCCCAAAAAACAGTTTAATTCTTCGTTGGTAGGCCTATTCTACACACAAAACAGATTGTCTTCCTCTCCATCTATGCATATTGGCAATGCAGCCATCGTCTTTGAATGTATATTACACCCTACACTTATAGTTAAATATGTAAAGAAATGGAAAAAGCCAGTTTGGTTTCTGTCTCTCAAGGCCCCCCTCCACTTGTATAAAATACCAAAAAATTCAGCCATTATAGACTGTACAATATTAATTGACATGGAGAAAGCCAGTTTGGTTTCTGTCTCTCAAGGCCCCCCTCCACTTGTATAAAATACCCAAAAATTCAGCCATTATAGACTGTACAATATTAATTGACATGGAGAAAGCCAGTTTGGTTTCTGTCTCTCTAGGCCCCCCTCCACTTGTATAAAATACTAAAAAATTCAGCCATTATAGACTGTACAATATTAATTGACATGGAGAAAGCCAGTTTGGTTTCTGTCTCTCTAGGCCCCCCTCCACTTGTATAAAATACTAAAAAATTCAGCCATTATAGACTGTACAATATTAATTGACATGGAGAAAGCCAGTTTGGTTTCTGTCTCTCTAGGCCCCCCTCCACTTGTATAAAATACTAAAAAATTCAGCCATTATAGACTGTACAATATTAATTGACATGGAGAAAGCCAGTTTGGTTTCTGTCTCTCTAGGCCCCCCTCCACTTGTATAAAATACTAAAAAATTCAGCCATTATAGACTGTACAATATTATGAAAAATGGACAAAGCCAGTTTAGGGTCACTCTGTCTATGACACCCTACCCTTAAGGATAAATTGCCCTAACAGCAGCCTTTCAAGATGGTATGTGATATGGAAATGCCACAAGTCCCTTTCCTCTTTGGGGGTAGATTGCACCCTACACTTACATAGAAAGTTTTAAAAAGATGTTATCGGCATCATCTTCAGCTTCATCCTCACCCTCATCAGTGTTATCGTCATCATCACAGACTATCAATTCATCGCCGCTTGAATCCGCCATTAGAGAACAGTCAGTGCTTGCATGTCTTGGATGGTGAAGGCCTTCCTCGTGGAAGATGTAGTTCATTTTTATAAACATCATTTTCTCCACATTTTTGGGAAGTAACCTTCTACGGCGATCACTGACTAAGTTCCCTGCTGTGCTGAACACTCGTTCAGAGTACACACTGGAGGGTGGGCAGCTTAGGTATTGCAAAGCAAGTTTGTACATGGGTTTCCAAATAGCTTGCTTTTCTTCCCAGTAAGGAAAGGGACTGTCTGACATTTCCATATCAACTACCTCTTGAAAGTAATCCTCCACCATCCTTTGCATGTTTATACTCATATTGGATGGACTTATGGGCAAAGTGACACTTTTTTTTGAAAAATCCTTCAAACCAGCCCAGATGTTAAATTGTTCTCGTCTGCCCCCTGTGTCTTCCCTGCTTCTTTTTTGGAAATTTAATTTTTTACGAGCAACAGCTTGAGAAAGTGAAGGAGGACACGTCGTCAAGCCGAGGCCCAGTTCAGCGGCCAACTTGCTGAGCAATAGCTCCTTGCAAAAGTTCACATCTCGCTCATTTACAAGTAAAGACTCAATGTAGGTTTTAAACCTTGGATCAAGCACAGTGGCCAAAACGTACTGATCCGAGTTCAAGATCTTAATAACTCGAGGATCATTGTGAAGCGAATTAAGTACTTGATCGACAAGGCCAACATACTTTGCTGAATTGCTTGCTTTCAGCTCCTCCTTCATTTTCTCAAGCTGCTTTTCCAATAGTCTAATTAAAGGAATGACTTGGCTCAAACTAGCAGAGTCTGCACTGACCTCACATGTCACAACTTCAAATGGTTTCAGCACCTTGCACAGCACTGAAAGGATTCCCCACTGTGCAAGAGTGAAATACATCCCCCCTCCTTTCCCAATGTCATGACTTGTGCAATATGCTTGGATGGCTTTGCGCTGTTCCTCCATCCTCTGAAGCATGTACAGGGTGGAATTCCACCGAGTTACCACCTCTTGCTTAAGTTGGTGGCAGGGCAAGTTAAACTGCTCTTGGAGCTGCTGTAATCTCCTACATGCTGTGGCTGAATGCCTGAAATGGCCTGAAATTTTACGGGCCACCGAAAGCATCTCCTGCACCTCACGGTTGTTTCGTAGGAAGCTCTGCACCACCAAGTTGATGGTGTGAGCAAAACAGGGAATATGTTGGAAATCACCCAGCTGTAATGCTCGCACTATATTGTTGGCGTTATCTGAAATGACATACCCTGGGGAGAGTCCGAGTGGTATAAGCCATGCATCAATCACATCTCTCAGTTTGCGTAACAAATTGTCAGCCGTATGCCTGTTAGTGAAGCCGGTGATACAAAGAGTGGCCTGCCTGTGACAAATGTTACGTAGTGGTGTACATGCTGCTGCTGTTCCTGCTGGTGAAGGTGAATGACCAACCCAGTGGGCTGTCACAGTCATATAGTCTTTGGTTTGGCCACTTCCACTTGTCCACATATCTGTGGTTAAGTGAACAGTGGGCAGAATGGCATTTTTCAGCGCAATCTCTACATTTTTACACACTTTTTGGTATAGTTGTGGAATAGCTTTACGGGAGAAATGGTGTCGCGATGGAATTCTGTAACGCGGACACAAAACCTCAATTAACTGTGAAAAACCAGCTGCGTTTATGGTGGAGATTGGACGCAGATCTAACACTAACATTGCAGCCATGGCGTCTGTGATTCGCTTGGCGACTGGGTGACTGCTGTCATATTTGCTTCCCCTCGCAAAGGATTGTTTCACAGTTAATTGCTGAAATGTAGGACTGCTCATTTTATTCACCTGCCTCTGGGATGACGATTCACCCCCAGCAGCAGCAACAGCAGCAGCAGGACTAACGCTTTCTTCAGAGGAATCAATAATAGTGCCGGAGTCATCCAGCCTTAAGTGGGATGCCGGGCTAACTCCGAGCGCTACTGAGGATATTGATGAGGATGGTGTGGTGGGTGTATTTTGTGGCCGTCGGTATGTCGGTGAGCGGAGGGTCTTAGCTGATGAGGGAGTGCTTGTATTCTTTTGGGAAGAACTTTCAGCTTTTCCCAACACTTTGCCATGAACTCTCGTTAAATGGCGTAACATAGACGAGGTTCCAAGATGGTTAAGGTCCCTCCCTCGACTGACTGTGGCTTCACATACACTACAAATGGCTATACAATTGTTGTCTGGATTTGGGTAGAAATAATTCCACACATAAGAAGTGGATTTTTTTGTTTTATGCCCAGGCATGACAATGGCCTTTTTCTTGTCACGTGCCAGAACTGCTGCCACTGGTGCAGGACTTACACAAACAACCTCATCCTCATCAACATCCTCATTAGCGCCCTCGTCGCCTACACAAATCTCCCCCTCATCCTCTTCTAATTCCAAAGTGGCATCCTCAATTTGGGTATCACCGGCTACACTCGGGCTATTAAGGCACACATCAGCAGAATGCTCACGATTAGACATCCCACTGTTGGATGGACTCTCCACAGGGATTGTTGTCATTTGTGAATCAGAGCAAATATTCTCCTGTAATGCCTCACTGGTATCTTGCAGCTCAGCTTTGACGCGTAACAGTAGTTGTGCACCAATTGTAGGCTGGGTAACTTTTTGGGATCTGCCACTAATAGCCAAAGGTGAAGGCCTCATTCTCTCTTTGCCACTGCGTGTGTAGAATGGCATGCTTGCAATTTTTTTTTTATCGTCACTTAACTTTTGCTCAGTTACACTTCGTTTTCGCTTCAATACAGTAAATTTTTTTTTGGTTTTTGTTTTTTGCACTAATTTGAAAACACTCTGTTGTTTGACATCGCCTTGGCCAGATGACGTACTGGGAACACTAACATCAGGACTGGTGACAGAACCTGGTTGCTCATTTAGATCATATGTGGACTGCTTTGAATCCATTGCGTAGATACTGCTGACAGATATGACTTTTGACAGCCAGAAATATTAATGCACAATTAGGGAGGACACCCCAAAAACACTGAGGAGTGCTAAAATTTATTGAGTAGATACTGCTGACAGATATGACTTTTGACAGCCAGAAATATTAATGCACAATTAGAGAGGACACCCCAAAAACACTGAGGAGTGCTTAAAATTATTGAGTAGATACTGCTGACAGATATGACTTTTGACAGCCAGAAATATTAATGCACAATTAGGGAGGACACCCCAAAAACACAGAGGAGTGCTAAAATTTATTGAGTAGATACTGCTGACAGATATGACTTTTGACAGCCAGAAATATTAATGCACAATTAGAGAGGACACCCCAAAAACACTGAGGAGTGCTTAAAATTATTGAGTAGATACTGCTGACAGATATGACTTTTGACAGCCAGAAATATTAATGCACAATTAGAGAGGACACCCCAAAAACACTGAGGAGTGCTTAAAATTATTGAGTAGATACTGCTGACAGATATGACTTTTGACAGCCAGAAATATTAATGCACAATTAGAGAGGACACCCCAAAAACACTGAGGAGTGCTAACATTTATTGAGTAGATACTGCTGACAGATATGACTTTTGACAGCCAGAAATATTAATGCACAATTAGGGAGGACACCCCAAAAACACAGAGGAGTGCTAAAATTTATTGAGTAGATACTGCTGACAGATATGACTTTTGACAGCCAGAAATATTAATGCACAATTAGAGAGGACACCCCAAAAACACTGAGGAGTGCTTAAAATTATTGAGTAGATACTGCTGACAGATATGACTTTTGACAGCCAGAAATATTAATGCACAATTAGAGAGGACACCCCAAAAACACTGAGGAGTGCTTAAAATTATTGAGTAGATACTGCTGACAGATATGACTTTTGACAGCCAGAAATATTAATGCACAATTAGAGAGGACACCCCAAAAACACTGAGGAGTGCTAACATTTATTGAGTAGATACTGCTGACAGATATGACTTTTGACAGCCAGAAATATTAATGCACAATTATGGGGGACAACCCAAAAGCGCTGGGGAGTGCCAAATATGAAGAAAAAATAATAAACCTCTATCCTCCTCTCTGCACTAGCGATTTTGGTTAGAGCAATTGCAAGAACAATATTGTATTCTTTCTCTGTCCCTGCTCTAATTAGCCTATGACTACACCCTGCTCTCTCCCTCTGTCAAATGGCGATGGATTGCTGTGGAGGCGTGTATTTATAAAGTTGAAGTATCGCGAGAACCGAGTCCCGAGATCCGACGACGTCACAATGACGTTCGGCCTCGATTTGGATTCGGAATTGGCGGGAGAGTACCGAGCTGCTCAGCTCGGTACTCGGATACCCAAAGTTCGGGTGGGTTCGGTTCTCGGAGAACCGGACCCGCCCATCTCTAGTTTTAATCTCTATATTTAGGATGAAGACATTTTTATCAAAGGGAAAAGATGAGAGGAAGATGTGAGGTTATTCTCCAAGAGTGTGTACAGGTGTCTCATATTGTTTAAATCAGCAATACAAACAAGTGTATGGTCTCTGGCAAATGACCTGGTTACTGGAACATAATCGCGATTTAAATAATACACTGAACTTCTGCTATGCTCAGAGGCAATATACAGGGGCCGGGGTAAGAAGTAGATAGACGTGGCAGCTGTCTGGGCACAACTAGACTTGGGGGCACGAGCTCTACAGTGGTCACAATCATTTATTTTCCCTGCTTCAAGGTATTAGTATAACTGGGAAGACATGTCTACACTTAAATAATCAGCAAAGAGATCTACCTGCCTTTCCATAACTTTTTAGATACATTTGCCCCATAAAACAGTGGTCGACATGAGGGTGTATACGGGATATATCATACCCCCACGTCTCATACTGCCTTCATTGTAACACTATCACATTCTAGTCACTTATAGTATATATACCGCCATACCACCATATATACCACCACTGTATATATATATATATATATATATATATATATATATATATACACAAACAGTGGTTGTATTGGGAGGTATATATGGTGGTATGTCATATTGCCACTTCTCCTTCTGCCTTCATTGTAACACTATTAAATTCCATTCACATGGTGGCTTAGTGGTTAGCACTTCTGCCTCACAGCACTGGGGTCATGAGTTCAATTCCCGACCATGGCCTTATCTGTGTGGAGTCTGTATGTTTTCCACGTGTTTCCATGGGTTTCCTCCGGGTGCTCTGGTTTCCTCCCACATTCCAAAAACATACTAGTAGGTTAATTGACCACTATCAAAAAATTGACCCTAGTCTCTCTCGCTGTCTCTGTCTGTGTGTGTGTATGTTACGGAATTTAGACTGTAAGCTCCAATGGGGCAGGGGCTGATGTGAGTGAGTTTTCTGTACAGCGCTGCGGAATTAGTGGCGCTATATAAATAAATGATGATGATGGGGATTCACATACGTTCCCATGACATTTTCCATATCACCACTTTTAAATGTTCACTTCAACCACTGACCTAAAATATAAACTCTGGAGGACACTGCTATGCTAAACTATGCTAAGACCATGTGACTAACCCATATTTATGTGTGGAAGTCTAAAAGGATAGACACCAATCAGTATCTACACCTTAGAAGCAACGCAGCCACTTATAGCAAAAGAAGACTTGGGGGTAAATGTATCAAGCTGAGAGTTTTCCGGCGGTTTGAAAAACCAGTCAGATTCTAGTTATCATTTATTTAGTACATTCTGCAAAATGATAGCTAGAATCTGATTGGTTGCTATAGGCAACATCTCCACTTTTCAAACCCGCTGGAAAACTCTCAGCTTGATACATTTACCCCTTGATGTGACCATTTAGCCTGAGGTTGAGTTTTCGAGGACGGACAGGAGGTGCTAGATCTGATGCTTATGCATCAGAATAAGCTCCAGGCTGCCTTGTCCAGACTGGTGATATTAAAGCACCTGATTGACACCAACTATATAGTGTAATTTGATACAAAATGTAGGCAGAAATGTAATTTACCAATCAAGTAAACATACTAAAAACATACCACGATCATGTGGAGTAGGTAGCAGTGGTTTACTGCCCATTGATGGAGGAACCAGGTAGTGAGCCATTACCTGATCTCCTCCTCGTGGGTGCCAAAAGGGATAGTGCTGTAGAAGAGGGTTGCTGGGGCAAGCAGCTAAGTGCCACTCGGAGTGGACAGCTGGAACCTATGCTGGGGTCATCTGAGCAGCTGATCAGTTGGAAACCAGAACTTGGTGTTGCACCATGTAGCAATGGGTGATCATATGCCACTTAGTCAGCCTGCTTACCGGGCCTCACCAGAGGGTAGGGGATGTATGCACAGTGAGCTACAGGAGATACTGAAGCTAGGTGATATCCAGGCATCTCACAAGCCGTGGGCAGGTTCTACTCTGTTGGTCCCCAAAAAATCAATGCGTTTATAGGTAGATTTCCACCTTTCACAGTATAGTGTTGGCAAATTCCAGAGATCTCAGTGCTGTCTGTGCTCCATTAGAGTTGTATGAACATCATGTTGGGGGTGAGGGGCGTTAGGTTAGAAACAGACATTTTATCAATGACTTCAGCACCGTAGACCAGTGATAGATCTCACTAAGAAAAGGCTTCGCAGAGTGATAAACTGGACATCCGCTAGAGAGTTTACATTTCAATCCTCGTAAATGGTCATGGTGTAGGTAGTAGTAGCACCTACTCCAGCACTGAGAGGGCCAAACTTTAATAAGGATTATTTGTTGTACAGACTGATACGGACTTGGAGCAGTACTCAGCCAGGCTTATTTAAGCTAGAAATTAGTATGCAGAATATTACATGTGCTGTGTGCACACATGTTTTACAGTTTGCATATGAATTGTATTTTACACTCCTTAGTCAGATACAAAGCATTAGTGTTTTTATTGGCAAGAATCCTATTATCAGGGCTCTTGTGCTGTTATTTGTAATAGGTGTCAGCGGTGTTGGTAGTAGATGTTTAACCACAAGAAGCTTTTAAACTTAACCAAATTGTTGGTTTTTATTTCAGAACTTGTTGTAACAGGTGATATATATGTATATACAGTTGATACTGACTGCAACAGACAGGCAGTATGACAAGCTTATGCAGTTAATGTACATAACACTATTATAGTGCATTTATATATGCAGTTGGTAATGAGCTTATATTGTGGGCAATATCAGAGAACAGGATGCTCATATATATTTTTGTGCCTCCAGTCACTTTATATATCTATATATAAGTTAGAGAACACAAAACTGATGCAACTTCAGTTATAACTTCTTTTCAGTTCAACTGTTGCTGGAAGAACTGCTGAGAGCCGAACTTGCTGTCCATGCATGCTCAGAAGAGCGATGAGGACGGCTGGAGGATGCCCTACTTCCTGTCTTCACTAGATCACAGGGGACACTACTACCAAAATGGGAGACGGAGAGTAGCAGTTTTAACACAAATACAAGTGTTACATATAAAATAAAGAATAACAAGCCATCCAGTGTTTTGGATTAGCTTCCAAAACCATCATCCTCTTTTGGTGTTGGTCTTAGTAAATACAGGCTGGTGTTTTTTTTTGTTTTGTTTGGGGCTTCACCAAAAATTGTAAATTTGATGAAAAATTATTATAAACCCCCCCCCTCCCCCTATTAAACCTCATACAATTTAATTTTCAGTTATTTTTGTCCTTTGATTGGTATTTATATAACGTAAACTCATTTACAGTCTATTTTACAAAGGCCTTGCTGACTTACCTACACACAGTGTTAAATGGATTTGTATAACAAATTGGAATATGGAAAATCAGCTTGTACTCTCCATCACATGCATTGATCTGGTATTTATTTCCCTTGATATAGACCAACTCTCTAATCTCAAGGTAGTATTATGTCTATTTGCTAATAGGAGATGTCATTGGATGCAGATGAAACAGTCTGGCAGAACAGCAACAGATACTTTGTCAGATAGTAATTTAACAAACTTTGTAACACATTTTCTTGTCACTAGTAAATAAGACAGAATTTGATGCACATAAAACAGACTGGCAGAGCAGCCCCAGATATTGTAGGTAATCAGGTAATAGCTTCATAAAAGATACATTTCCTCCTAGTATAGCCAGAAGGCAGTGAACAGAAATGAAACAGAGTGACAACAGCATAAGATAGAATGGCAGTTTAGTGAAAGATAATGCAGTTTTAGTTTTTAGTAGTATATGAAGATGGCATTGTCATTTGATATTTTTTATAGATTAAACAGGACATCCACAGAATTTAACAAGCCAGGCACCTGGGGATGACACTTCTGGAGCAGAAGTATTTTGTTTATTTGGGCCCCCACAAAATAAAATATTATGGATATTTGACCTTTGTTTAGGGTTCAGGCTCAGAATAGGCATCTTTCTCAATTTTCTTATTATCCTCATCTTCATCAATGTCCTTTGCATATCCCTAATTTAATGAGTGGTCTGACCTGACTCATGCAAAAGTAAGCAAATGCCCGTACATCAAACATAATATAAATTTGCTTATCTGAACAGTGTCTCCGGTATTAGGAGCCCCAAAGGTAGTCCTTGCTTACTTTTGCATTTTGGATATGTAATAAACCCTTTTAAATAAACTGTTTTTGGGCATATTACACCTTGTTACTATTTCTCTTCGAGTTTTAGTGTGGATCTGGTCTCTATTGAGAAGGAGCTGAAATCATAACAGATAAGCCTGATGTATTCATTATTTGGTACGCGGCCACTTCAGCACATGAAAATATATATTATTTTAATATGGTATCACACTATATTTGGCGCTTCTCTTCTTACTTTTTTATCTAGGTTATCTGCACCTGCAATTTGGTGTATCTGGAAGTGAAGCAGCCTACTGTATGTGACCTTTTTTGTTTGATGCTATTGAGCACTTTACTGGTGATATTCACTAAGCGCCATTTGGTCTAATCACTATTTCTAAATATATCTGTTTACCTCTAGCTGGGTGATTGGAGAAACTGTCACGTTTCATTTATACACAGGAGAATGATTGGAGATTTCAGATTCATTGTATCTTTATAGATTGCTTCATTCAAATACATCTTATCATCATATACTTTTGCCGTCATTCAGATTTCCCAATCTTTATTGCATGCATTTAGCAGTTTATATCTGCTGTTTGGTCTGTGACATTGTATTCAGTGTATTTAATATTCATGTCATTTTTTTGATGTTATAATTGATGTTTTAGTTTTTTAATTCATATTATATGCTATAATTGTTCAATAAATTTATCAGAATTTTTTATTACTTCATGGATTTTTTTATTGGATGTTCAGTATTTTCAGTCTCCTGTGCTGTTTTTTGATTTTTATTCCGGATTCCCGACCATGGCCTTATCTGTGAGGAGTTTGTATGTTCTCTCTGTGTTTGCGTGGGTTTCCTCTGGGTGCTCCGGTTTCCTCCCACACTCCAAAAACATACTGGTTGGTTAATTGGCTTCTATCTAAACTGACCCTAGTCTCTCTCTCTCTCTCTCTCTCTCTCTCTCTCTCTGTCTTTCTCTGTCTGTGTGTGTGTATGTTAGGGAATGTAGACTGTAAGCTCCAATGGGGCAGGGACTGATGTGAATGAGTTCTCTGTACAGCGCTGCGGAATTAGTGGCGCTATATAAATAACTGATGATGATGGTGATGGGGCAGGGAGAGGAGAGACTACATAATTATGCTACCTTTCAAATCAGCCAGTGCCACACAATATTGTGTAATAGATTTTTTTTTGCTATCTGATTACTTTTCTCAGAGTATCATAAGTTAATTTGAGTTTGTTTTATGTGCACCAGACTGAGTGTTTTTTTTTAATATGATGCTCTATGACCCACTTTTTGTTCTCCCACATTTGCCACATAATGATGATTTTATAAATTTGACACGTTGACAATTAAATTAATTTAAATCAACTACAGTTTGCTCTGCCACTGACACAAACTATTGTTTAGTAATAGTTGTACTAGTAGTCTTATTGACTGAGTTTTGTTTTTTACTCTCTGATTACTTTTCTGAGTATCATAAATTGACATTAGATTGCATTTTAGCTAACTACTATTGTGTTGCTACATTGATAGGTATTATTTGCTCATTAAAGATACACTTTATAATCTGTTCAAAAGAGTCAAAGACAACTGTGTCACCACTGTCTGTAAGTATAATTATTATTATTTATGGTACTCCGAGAGCGGCATTCATACACATTTCAAAGTCCGTAAAGTGCAAGAAACCAACGTCCAGGGAAGAGTGATGCTTTGGCCCCTTTTTATGTAGCACCGTATTTTATCCAGGATTGATTTCAATCATCATCTCGAAGATAAGAATTGAAATATCGTGACTATTTATTCAAAATCTTCAATAGGAACAGCAGTCACGAAAAACTGATGTTCCTGCGAAGTACAAAACTTACCTTTTACACTCCCTCTTCTCATTCGGAGATGAGTGCAATCCAGAGTCCCCTTCAAACTCCCCTTCAAACTCCATGTACGCCTGAGCCGACCGCAAACCTTGGACGTGCGCACAAACAGCGCTTACAGAAAGCCAATGCGTCATGTGACAGTGAGGGATGACATGATCCCTCCACACAGGCGCGGTGAAGCTCTGCTCTTCGGAGCAGAAAAATGACACATACGGTAATGTTCGTCAGCCTGAACTGAAGTACATTACCGTATGTGTAATTGCTTTTTCGGAACTTATTAAATTGCGGTACATAGCAGTCGTCATTGGACACTGCTCTGAATTTTGAAAACAAATTTAAAGCAGCAGATAGGTATGATATTTGCTGTGATACACTGTTAATAAATGTGCAGATAACTTAATTGTGCGTCTGTCCACCGAAAACGGTCGTATTCGGGGGAATTAATGAAAATAAAGCAATGCCGTGTTTTCAGATCTATTCCAAGTCGATCAGAGGCTCAACTTGGATCAATAGAACTGATCACTTTTGGATTCGATAGAATCTGCCGGACAATTGGTGTCTAATATAAAATAAACCCAAAATTCACTCCCATGTTTCCGTCCTCTACAGAACTTCACCAAAGTGTAATTCTAATACACTCTTCCCAATAAAAGGTTAAATACCAAAATTAAACCAAGGCACAACACATATTAATCTTACTTGGAGAATATTGAACTCACTAACTTCAATAACTGTTATTTACAAACTTTTCTCTTCCCAGCACTCAGTATATGATAATACACATATTAATTATGCTGAAGGTAATTTTGCACAAGTCAGTGCACATTATCTAACGCTGTCAGGTTTGCATGTGTCGTCCTGCACAAAGAGGAGCGGAAGACTTAATCCTCGGCTACAAGTTGGTAGCTCCCCTATAATGAGATGGAAATATTATGGAAAGAAGATTTCAGGAAAGCAGTTCGGGGAATCTGGACGGAGGAGAAATGCTTCATGTCACTTCATATGATTGTGTTAAGACTGCTAGAACAGCTAATTCCAGTAATCCCCCAGGGGAAGCCAGCAGAGATGGAAACGCATTGCGGTGATGACTTTATTATAATCAATGCTGACAATATCGATGTCATGACGGGACTGGAATGTAATGCCATGCTTCATGCAGTAGGCAGCTATTGTCAATTCTGATAGTAAAATGGTCATTGAGACTAAATAATTTAATTCAACGATAGTGCTGCGTTCAAAGCAAAATTCAGCAATCTTATTGTGTCAACGTTACACTTCATTGAAGCCACTGAAGTATTATAAAGCATTATGTCTCATGTATCATCTGCCACAAGTAACATTATATTGCATGGGTTGTTGTAGGACTACAGCAATATTATTCTGGGAATTTTTTGTCTTCTTCCTTCTGTGTCATTATGTTCTACAGACTGCAGATTATAGTTATTAGGGTGAAAATATAAACTCTTTGACTATGCTGTCAGTTATCACACAGTTCTCCTGAAAACCTACATGACAGTTTCAGCATTAGGCTGAAAATTGTTACATAGTTGCACTTATGTCACCTGAATTATGTTACTGTGCCCTCTAATAGACTATCATACAGATTTGTTGCAAAGATTACATAAGAAAGCAAACATTTTGATTGTATGTATAGCTGCTGATACCAAACCTACATACAACGAACAAACATAAACAATATCATCTGATTTTAACTGCATTTTAATGGAGTTTAAAGCATAAAGGTCAGTGTAGGACCTGCATATAATGAGGAACCCTTGACAATGGGATGCAGGCTTAAACGTTTTGATGAAAATATGAACCAATGCCTCAAGTTTTCATTTTTCTAGACATACACGGATATGCAGTGTTAAGGATAAGTGCTGACAACAACTGTCCATTTGCTTTGTATACATATAGGGCATTTATTTTGCCATGCAGCTGGTACCATATATAATATGGACTATACCGAGCTCGGGCTTATTGCCATGCAGCTGGTACCATATACAACATAGGATATACAGAGCGTAGGCTTATTTCTTTTTTGAGAATGTAAAGATAGCCCTGCCTAAAAGAGCTTCAATCTTATAGGTGTAGCGGAATAACAATTGTAGCTGCTGGTGGAGAAAGCCCATGTGGTTATTACTAGTTATCAGCCTCAGATAGCAAAGCAACCATTAGCAACCGGCATCCTGTGCAGTTACCGGTACGGTTGGAACAAGGAGAGACACCAGATGGATGGTTGAGATATGAACCAGTCACGGTAGAAAACTTAAGTCAGCTTCCGGAAACCATAACTACCCATCACCATTTGTCATAATTGAACCTCCTTCTCTGCTGGTTTCAGAGGAGGCTTTTTCTTCCGAGCTTGACATGCACTCTTGTACGTATCGGGAATTTGCAGTAACTGTGCGTAGCTCGTGTTTTTCTTTATTATGAGGCTCATTGCTGGAGAAGAGCCAGAACAGCTGTTCCCCATGTTCAGTGGCAGCTGCTGTAACCAAGGAGACAGCAGACATCACAAAAGGAGGAATTAGAGATGGAAATAACAATGACAAATATATAAACTCAATATATAAGCTCTATAGCACATGGTAGCAAAAAAAGATTCTGTTACTTTTTATGGCAGTTTAGGGAAGTTGAATGGTTAAGCTTTGTACCATATAAAAGTACGTTTGACGCGTCAGTCTTCCTGCATCACTTACACAGAAGCAACACATCATTGCTTTGTGCCGTTCAGATGCTCAGATCAGCTGCATGTTGGACTAGCCCATCCCATTTCAGACTTGTCTACACATGGACACACAGGAGATGGCTGAGCTAAAATACTCTGTGCTACTGTTAAAATTCTAATACTCTGGCTACAGATTCTACTATTCCCACCCACTTACTCTCCTACAAGTCTGCGCATATTTTGCTTTCAAGAAGGAATACAAGAAAATGCTGTAATCTTAGAGAAAAACACCTATAGATGAAATCTTCCATGAATTCGCTCTGGACATGCTCCAAAACGGAACTTAGTTCAATGACCGCATTCATGACTGAACGCAAATGACACTTACGACTGCTACTATTTGTAGGGCAGAACCGGGATAAGAAGGGGCGGACAAACTTAGGCAATGTACGGTAAGTGCTTTAGACGCAGATGCTGCTGATTCAAGTCCTGGGTATGTGTGTATCCTGCACTCTGTCGTGTGTATCTACATGCGGCAAATAACGTTTAGGCACAGTGTACTGACACCCAGATTGAAATCAGGACGCATCTCAAGATCCGCTTAGATTTGAACACAGACGGACATACGCTCGCATTTCGTTTTATTTTTTTTTGTCCGCTAGTTGCGTTCAGACTTGAATCAGACCTAATATACTCCAGCGAGTATTCTTTACATTATTAAATAAATATATATATACAATAGGGTAGATTTGGTGACATTTCCTACAATTGGATTAATGTTTCTATAAAAAGAAAAGAGCATTTTACACTGACAAAATAAGCATTTGCTTAAGCATTTGTGGTGTCTCGAGAGTCCCCTAAGTCACGGAGACTTTAAAATTGTAATAGGTTCATTTTGCAGTGCTCATAAGATCTCCTGTGGGAACGCGGCTCAGGAATTCGGATGAAAATAAACGTCTAAGTAATTGGGACAGGGTAACCTTTCTCTGCCAAGTGCCTCTCATCCATATGCTCACACGCATAAAAGAGGCCCCTCTCCTCATTGAAAATATCACAGCTGTCACTTCGATAGAACGGGAATCTCATTAATTCTGCTAAAAATGCTTCGCTCAGCACAGGTACCAGCCAGCATGTGGCACAAGGATGTGATACGGCGGCATGATTTATCAACCTCCCTCTCCTCAGATAATATCCAGGAGTATTCAATTACCTGCCAGCGCGGCCGGATCATAAGCTTTTATTTCATTTGTAGCGGTGAACCCTGAAATGAATCGGACGTGAAGTTGTGTCGTTCGTTTTTCTTCTCGTCAGATGTAATTATTGATAATAACGCAACAGCAAAATGTAACAAGCCCACCACAGACTCTAAAAGGATTGTTCAAACAAAAATTACATTTACAATCAGCAATACCCCTTCGTTCAACAAGGAGAACTATGCTCTTTAGTTCAGCGGTATTCTTCTACCAGTTCTGCGCCGGATCCTCTATCCACTGCTAGAGTTCCCACCTGTTCGAAACTAACAGAGAGATGAATACATTTCAAATTTAACAGAGGGGCATATTTATCAAAGGGTGAAAAGCCGTATGGGCAGTGGGTGTGTTTTTCCGGCAATAGTAAGTCCCCAGAAGCTGGATGGTGGCGCAGCTAAGTCACGGTCGGGGGGTGTTAGGTGGGGGCGTTATGATGCCTATTAGCTGCCTCCCAACATTCCCAACTGCCGGGACAAACATGTCCCTGGGCAGGACAGCGGAACAGAGCCCTAAATTCAGGACTGTCCAGCTGAAATCACGACGGTTGGGGGGTATGTGATAGGGATTCACTCTGTACCTCAAGAGGTGACTATCGGCGATAGACCAGCATGGAAAAACCCATTAACAAGTATAACGGCAATACTGCTTCTGTTATTACCATTTCAGGGTGGCAATAATAGAAGAAAAACATGGAAACCATTCTTTATAATTTGAATAAAGCACTTTTTCAATGTTTAAACATTTTAAAATCTTTTCTTTCGCCACAATTAAAAAAAAAAATACATATATTTTAACGTGCTTTCGTAAAGGTTGGACTTTATTAACTAATATGTCTTTTCTGCTGAAAAATTTGGTTTGCAATATGGCAAGCCGTTTTTTTCTCAAACTAATATTGAATCAACCAATATATTTATAGTGCTATAAAGTAATATATTATTTAGTTGGACAGGTCAACGCTGAAGTGGAGGAAATGCCAAACTCCAGACTTTCCAGGGGCCAGCTCCAAGATTAGGTCATCTGAAAGGGTTACGGGCTTGGAGAGTGTTCCTGGGAGGATGCTCGGGTCACACAGGCCTTGAGGATGGTGACTACTTTCCGCTCATAGACTCCAGACAAGCTAAGACCCCCAGATGTCTGGCAGGAGGGGGGAGGGGTACTGTGCAGATTCAGTCATCCTGAAATTGAGCAGTACAATTTACAGCCTGTACTTTTGTATCCTGACTAACAATGTCCCTGTTGCGTGGACTTTGCATGATGGATTTGACCTTATTTGGGATGACAAATGCTGCCTCACTGGGAACCACCTTGTTTCCTGTCTTCACCTCTAAAAGGATATCCTGTGTCATCCATCTTTCCAGAATATCGTAACTTCCCTGGTCCCGCATTCCTGTGAATTGATTCTCCATTATTGACCTCTGCTATATCTATTATCCACAGGCCTGGGCCTAAGGTGGCAAAATTAGGTTAATGCATGTTTTTCTTTGCATGTAGAGAAAATACTGTCTGCTATTACATGAATCACACAAATGCTAAGCAATTCCATTTTTACATTGCATTTTAGAGTTGAGCTAAGATATGCACCCCGCTCCCAAACTTAAATCTTAAATCTTCAAACTTAAATACGTCCACGCATTTCAAATGTGCTTCCTCACCCCCCTCAAATCACATTCAATAATTACCATTAGGATGTAATATATCCTTTAACCGTGAAGCTAACGCAATTCAAGCTTTAATAAAATTGCATCAATCTCCTGATTTCCTGAAACTGGGTGTTACGTTTCCTATATTACTTGCATCCTGCCTTAGATAGATTGCAAGTCTAATTACCCCCTCCTGTCTTTCAGACTAAACAGACGTGTTGGCCACTGAGATGAAAAGGTCTAATTAACATAAGATTACCCACCTTCAGACACTCACAGAAAGCAAAACCAAATTTCCTCTCCTGACACAAAAAAATACATTTCCTATACAAAAGTGCACACAATATAATAAAAATCAGTACATTTGTAATGATATAAATTAGCGCACTGCGCAGTTTTAATATATTTATACAATAAGTTATTTATAAGTGATCCAGCCACACTATGCATGACCATTTGAACGATGGTATTGTGCAGGTGGATAAATTAAAACGTCACTTCAAGGGCAAGGGCAAGAAACATTCCATAAAATGTACAGTCCTATGCCAACTCTAAGGATATGTGAAAAGCAAGATGTTTTGTGTTTGGGGGAGGGGAGCCTCTGCCAACACTAACTAAATTTGTGAAATTGAGCAACTCTCCAACCCTTAATCTCTTGTCCAGCAACAAAATATCCTGATATTTCCTGTGGGTATATTATAAGCCGATCAGTGAGAATAGCCTGCATGGAGCTACAAGCACTCAGATCCACTCAGCTTCTCCAATCAGAAAACTAACATTTTACAACGCTGCAGCCAACACCATCTGCATGTGCTAAGCCATGCACCAACACATACAAATTACTGCATTCATGCTAAACGGGCGCATGACGTCACAAGCAGCATTTGCGCTGTGGACCCTCATTTTTTACAACTGTGTTTATGACCCTTTCTGTGTATTCTGTTGCTGTTTGAGAAAGGGTTTTGTTTTTCATAGGATAGGGCATAATCAGGCTTATTTAATCACATGATTACGTGTGCACATTGTGTAATAATAGAAAACAATCAGATGCTTTTAGCACAGAATCTAATCTGTTACTATGGCAAATAATATATTTGTGCACATAGCTCCATTTTTTTAACAATAAGTGCTGATGTGTGTATCGGCATGTGCCAGCATCCAAGAACACTTGCAAGCTGTTAGTGCATGCTTGCACTTGTAGTTCTACAAGAGGTAAAACTATATTTTTACATTTATTTTAATATTTTTAATATTTAAATGAAGAGCATAACTGGATAGGGCTGGTAATAAAGAGGTTGGATGGCTGATGAGACATTTACACTTTGCACAGTGCATCTCCTCACATTTATTTCACCTTCCTTTCGGCGAACTAGTTTACTAAAGTTTCCCCCAAGATCAGAGAATAGGTCATGCAGGCACATTGGTGCAAAACCAAGACGTATTCCGGTGCACATCCAGGGCCTGATTCATTAAAACACGTAAATGCTGATACGTGCCGAATTTAACGTAAAATCACTCTGCGCATGCAGAGAGCCGAACCTAACGCCAGAGAACGCAGCTACGTCCAATTCATCTCCGAGCACAATGGACCTACAGACTACAATTCAGGGGAGGGGACTGGGCGCATGCAGGCCTGGCGCTCCCATTAGGCAAGGTTAGGCACTTGCCTAGGGCGCCGGGCTCTGGAGGGCGCCCTCCAGAATGAAAATTACTTTAAAACTGTGCGGCGACCGCTGACCATACCTGTCACGGCCGCCGCACAGCATTCAGATGCACGGGGGAGGGGGGAAGAGGCTATTGCTCACCACCGCCGCCTCTCTGCTCCGTCTCCTCCCCTCCACTCACTAGTGTCAGTGAGTGGAGGGGAGGAGACGGAGCAGAGAGGTGGCATGGACCCTAGCACCGGCCCTGGGCGCATGCATGTAGTCAATGCACAGTAAGGGCGTGCCAAGCTCAGCCAAGCTCACCCACATCTCTAAGGTAGTGTTTTTCTGTCTTATCACTTCCACCAGCTACAGGTCGGGTGTAAGTGCCGATTACGATTTATGGGGGGGCAATTCTTAAAAAACAACAAAAAGAATGTATTTGTAATTGAAGAGCTTTTTTATCTGTGATTTGCTTTGTGGTTTTATATTCCACATATGTAGTGAACGTATCCTGCGGTGTCTTATGTACTAGAGCAGACCTAGACCCGTGTTCATCACCGCACGTACCTTCACATCCGTTCCTTGTTGAATTTGGGCGTTCCTATACCCGATTTACGTACATTTTAAAACAAACACACATTGTGCTCAGCGGGCCTGATTCATTAAGGAAAATAAAGCAAAAACGGGAGTAACTTTGCACTTGGGCAAAACCATGTTGCATTGGAGGGGGAGGAAAATTTAAAATGTGATGGCAGATTTATAGTTGGGGTAGGTTATGTCCTAGATCAACTTTATATTTCAGTGTACAAATAAGGGGTTTGGTACCTTATTGAGATAAATCCGACAGCACAGACCTAGACAGGAGCACACTGATGGTGTGTTCCCCAAAAGGCTTTTGACAGCGACTGCTTCAAATACACACTTGAAAAAATTCCGATTAATGAAGATGACGGTCGCCTACAATGACGTCTATTTCAAGAGCGAGTGTATTAATGTTGGTGTTAACGTGTTAATTTAAGGTGGCGCTGGCTCGCCAATGTACAAGCGTTTGTAAAGCACATTTTAGAGCATTGTAAAGCACATTAATACAGTCACTCTTGAAATAGATCATTGTATGGGGCCGTCATGTTCATTAATCAGAATCCTTTCAAGTTTGTATTAGAAGCAGTCGCTGTCAAAAGTCTGTTGGGGAACACACAATCGGTGAGTTCCTGTCTGTGTATGCAGTGGTGGATTTGTGTGCATCGTTAAGACTACCACCGCAAATAAGTTATCAAGTATTTGTGTGCTACATGAAAAAACAGCCAGTATTTAACTTATGTGTGTTAGGAACCCCTCCAGCCGGCACAACACAACCCTGAATCTACTCCGTCAGTCAGGTGTTCACTGGAGCCCCTGATGGTGGGGACAGACTGGGCTGCAGACTGACAGAGGGTCGTGAAGTGTGTACCGGCTGGGGAGAACCCAAGCAAGCGGAGTGGAATCCAAGCAGAGGTCAGGGGCCGGCAGCAGACAACAGTACCAGTATACAAGCTGAGGTCAAGGGTCACGAGCAGACAGGGAGGTTGGTATTCAAGCCAGAGGTCAGGGTCACGAGATTCACAAGCAAAGTCCAAATCAAAGCCAAGGGTCATACACGGGTAAACAACAGCAAGTCCAATAGACCGGAACAGGGCAGAGAGCAGATACAGCAGACTGGATGCAGAGACTATAACCGGCAATGAGGCAGCAGACCTTATTGCCTTAAATACAGCCAAGAGCCAATCAGAACCTGTCCCACACTTGCAGGCTAATTGCCAGATACTTAGAAAGACCAATCAGGGCTTAGCCCTGAAATCCCCACTTGCAGGCTAATACCTGCTAATTCAGACACAGGCTGAATCTGATTACTTGCCTCTAGTGCGCATGTGCGCCCGGCCGCCGAGACGCGGCGCTGAGGAGGCGTCCGGCCGTTGCCTTGGCAACGGTCGGGAGTTGGAGGGAAGTGACGTCCCGGTCGTCATGGTGACGGCCGGGACGCTGGGGCAGACAGGAAGCGAGCCGCGGTGGCTGTGAGTACCGCCGCGGCTCGTGACAATGTGCAAAATAAAAAAATGTGCAGCCCTTGCAGTGTAACATGGTTTGTCCAGAAAAAGTAAAAAAAAAATTTCCTTACTTTCCTTAATGAATCAGGCCCTAGGTGTATCTATCCCACAAAGTTTGCAGTTTAGTTTAGCTAAAGTGAAGACTAATATATTAAGTAGGTGGCAGCTAAAGTGCATTCACTAAAATCAACATGCAATGGCATTCTATGATTGAATAATAAAGTACATATATCATAGTTATTATAGAAATGCTTCATTTCTTACTGCATTTTCATTACTTGTTTTTTTCTAATGACCTCTCTCTAATGCGGTTGACCTTTTATGTAAATGATATGGAGGAGAAAGAATCAGCAACCTTTCTTGTCACTTAAAAATTAAGATGATTTCCTCCGCTGTGGATCTGGAGAGAGGAACGTAAAGATGATTACATTGTAACATATAGCCGGCTAGAATGTGAACTTAGCAGGCGATGTGAAGGAAGTGGATCCAATATTCACTCAGATGACGGCATCTCCCAGTAACTGCATCTTGTGTAATGTATAAGAAAACATATATTACAGAGATAATAGAATCTGCTGCTGTTCACCAGCTTTATTCTTCCATAGGAAATGACTCTTTGACCTATAAACAGATTTTCCATCAAATTCTGCATCTTGTGGTTTCTGCAATTCTCCAAGTAACTTTCTGAAAAATTAATTAAAAACTGAACGGATTATTTTCAATTAACGTTTTTTTATACAAACAATTATAGACTGTATAATCCTCTGTAAATACATTGTGCCCAACGTCTATAACAAATAACGTTCACTTAGATCATCCCCCCCCCCCCCCCCCCAAGGTACTATTGTTTCCCTGCAAGGTACAACAACCTCTTCATAATAGTTTCATCTACCGTCAGTCAATTTACAAGTGCTAAAGATGAGATAAAAACCCTGTCAGTCCTTTCGCAGTGGTTCTGAATACTAATCGCCCTGCTCTGTGCTCATTTTTACACAATTTATTTCAGTTTTATTAGTTTATGCCGGAATAATTATCCAGAGATTTTACTAAGCATTGGCTTCAAAATTAAAATTTCCACACGGGCACTGTTGCATTAAATTCTTGTTTTTGTTCTGTCAGTCAGCGGCGTATAGGTTGCACGCCCTGTCGTAGGCGTTTCATTAACCTTGACATGTCCTCATTTGGAATTTTCTTTATTTTTATTCAAACTTCTGGTGGTTCATCTCTGACAACGCCAAAAGGAAGGATAAGCTAGATGTCACCAAACGCGCTCAGGCACATAAGAGTTCTGCGCGTTTGAGAGCAGGGAGTGGGGGGGTAAGATGTGGGCCGCAAGGGGGTAGAGGCCTCAGAGGGGAGGCAGTGTAGCATTTCCGCAGTAGTTCTGCCGCTGTCCACGGGTGTGAAATATATCAAGAGTTGTCACTCACCAATGGGACTACTTAGTAGGATCTCTTCACTCTACAAAAGCCAATCCCGGAGAGAACCTGTTCCTGCCTCACCAGTGACAAGGAGGGTAATTTGCCACACCTCTACTACATAGAGAAAGGTGAGGTCCTAGGGAGCCTGCAGGTACAGGCTGCAGACAGGGTTAAGTTCTTACAGTCTAAGGGCTAAATGTATCAAGCTGAGAGATTTCCAGCAGGTTTGAAAAGTGGAGATGTTGCCTATAGCAACCAATCAGATTCTAGCTATCAGTTTGTAGAATGTACTAAATAAATGATACCTAGAATTTGCTTGGTTTTTCAAACCCGCCGGAAAACTCTCAGCTTGATACATTTACCTCTAAGGCTCCTAGGCTGGACATACACAGGTCAAGGACATGGTCTAATGAGGTAATTAGACTCAAAAAATTAGGTTTATAGTACCTAAACCTATATTGTGCAGGGCAGCTGATGACAGTTAGGTGGCCGGTGACTAGGCTGAAGAATTGTGTCTTGTCAGAAATAGGGTCACTTGGTGAAAGTGTGCTGTCTTATTGATGATGTAAACAATTAAAATACCATTTATTGAAGCAAGAACTTGTTGTGTCTGTCATCTACCGGGTGTCATTATCACAATAAATAGCTATATATATATATCAATATATACTGTAATACACAGACACTACATAATACACATATAATACACATATGAATGACCCCAGCACTGAGAGGCAGAAGTGCTAACCACTGAACCACCATGCTGTCCATTGTAATTACTTGATATTTTAAACTAATAGTTCTAATGTTGTCAAATTAATTCTCAAATATGTGGTATCTAATTAAAAGAGAAAAAAAATATTTAAAAAAGGTAAAAATAATAATGAACAATGTGTTATGACTATCATTATGATCATAAACTTGTAGAACACGGTGGAGAGGTCTTCACCTATAGCAGCCACCTTTCCCATAGAGCTTGACGCGCTCACAGGTACTCGGATGCCCCCAGGTCTTATACTCAGAGTAGTACAAGTTTAGAAACGCACCGTAGCGCTGAGTAGCGGGAGATGGAAGAAGCGTAGTGAGGAAACAGGCTGAGGTCTCAGGTACAAAGCAGGTACCGTGGTCAGGAACAGGCAAGATGTTAGGGCTGGCAGCAAACAAAGAGAGTCCAGAAACGTAGCAGAGGTCAGGGGCACAGGCAGAGAATCAAAGTCCAGGAAACAAAGCCAAGGGTCAAACACAAGTAATCCAATAATAGAAGATACAGAGCACAGGAGCTGGTCAGGAAACAGAAGCTGCAAACTATAACCGGCAGGGAGGCTAAGCCCTCCCTGCTTTTTATACACAGGTGACCCAAACAAAACACAGCCCCCCCACATAAATCAGCCCAGCAGTTTGATAATGACCCCCATTAGCCGGGCCACGGCGGTGAAAGTTAGAAGCATCCCGGTTGTTGCCCTGGTGACAGCCGAGACGTGTGGGCGGAAGTGGCGTCCTGGTCATCATGTTGATGGTCGGGATGCCAAAGGCAGACAGGAGCGAACCGCGGCGGGCAGTAGTGGGCTTGTGAGACGATGTAATTGTGTTCAGTTTTTTTTATTATTAAAGCCAACCAACAAAATCTTTAGTAATTCCAACTGTTACATAATCAGGTTGAAAAAGGATACAGGATACAGTTCCATCGAGTTCTCTGTTTTATAAATTCTAATTGTGCTCATCCAGAGGAAAACAACCCCCCAATGCTAATTTAGCCTCACATAGGAAAAATAATCCTTTCTGGTCCCAAAATAGCAATTGGATAAAGTGCCATGATTAATCCCCAATAATGCACTCTACTAAATTACAGCTTAAAATTTCTTGTAAGAAAGGCATACATTCCGTTCTTTAATTATCTTGCTGAATTTGAAAGGATTCCACAGCTTAAACACCCTTACTGTAAAGAACCCTTTCCTATGTGACGGGTGAAACCATCTTTCCACTATCACAATTAATTGATGTGCCCTTTTCACCTCTATGAGCCTTGGTATAACCCACTCACTAGAATAATCTTGATTTTGACGTCAAATATATTTATACATTGTAATTAGGTCACCTCTAAGCTGCTTTTTTTGAATTGCTGAGTAATCCTCTATTGGAGAATGTGCCGCATTTAGCTTTGGAGAACGACAAATCTTATGAATTCTGAAACATGCTGAATATCAAGGTGACAATGGGATATTCACTTGGACTGGAAGAAAGACATGTTTGCCATGAGCAGGTAAAGGTTTTCTTCACTGTAACAGCAGTCATCCTATTGAAGTGTTTATCAATAGAGTTGGTGGTAGATGAATCACGAAATATGGATTTAAAAATAGATTGGAGGCCATTTTTTTTAACCAAAATAGTAGTACTCACGCGTAGCACAATAAAATAACATATTTCTGTCCACATGCAGAGTTGTAAAAATCTAGAGATGCGTCCGCCTGCACAACAGCAGCAAATGCGCCTGGTTAACGTCAAGTCTCCGTCACCAGCAGTTATTTGCACCTGCACTATAGCTGGTGCAAAGTATATGCCTCCTATCATAAGTATATGCGTATTTTTACCGGTCTGTATAAGCCGCGTTTGTGCAAGCATGCCTCTGCCCGGCCAAAGTTAGAACACCCCTTCCCTTCGCGGTCCTGCCTATCGAGGTTCATTATTGGGGTGCGTTGATATATGAGATAAGGAAGAATTATTTTCTTACTGCAATTATACATTGACAGCTGTCTTGCTGGGATTTTGTTTTGCCTTCTGAATCAACACAGATAGTCCATATAAGAATAGGTTGAACCTGTTGGACTTCTGTTATTTTTCAAATTTGCTAATTATGTAACTATAGAAAAATGGGAAATCCAGTTGGCCAATGACGCACATTGGTTACCTGGAATAAGTAAGCACCTTGTGACCATTATGTCCTATTTGGGACAATCAGTGACCACCACATATGTGACACATTTGGCTACAATGTGTGCTGAAACTTGAAGCCTATCAACAATCGGACCCAATGGCTTCATCGGATAATAGGCAGCCCACCACTTGTAACTACCGTAATAAGATGACGCAGGTGTCTGAGCTGATATATACATTGTTCTTACATTCTGTAGATGCTGAATCGGCCCGATTACATAAACATGCAGCCAGCGTCAGGAAGCGGCTAAGAGGCTTGTATTTATGTTGTGTTACTGAGGCCATGGCACACGAATGGGATCACAGCAGGTCCTGGAGACCAAATCCGTTGTGCCTTCTTAAAAAAACAGGAAAAAATGGGCTAATTTAAAGGTAGATGCGTTAGTGCTCTGAATGTACATCGGAAAAGGCACAGCCAAGAAAAAGCATTTTTACTTGTATACATCTAACTGAAGCTTGAGAATGCTAGTAGTAAATGTTAAAGTCACATTGCCCTATTTGTCCACAATATACCAATGTAATAAAGTGTCATATACATAAGAGAAAATAATGTCTTGACAGCTATTAATAAATGCGCTAGTGACATGTTCCATATAAAATGCAATTAAATACACAAATACAAATTAAATTAAACACGAACCATATTGACCCCTCCAGCTGACAGTATTTAATTCATTAGCGCTCCGGCTATATTTATATCAAGCCGCGGACGTTAATTCTTATTACTTAACAGACATTTCCATTTGAACAAGTGCAGTAAAGTAAACTCTCGTTTCATTGTTAGAGGGCAAAACAACAGATGTTTGTATTTAATCTAATGCAATTTAATTTAATGTAATTTGTTTTCCCCGTTAAAAATCAAATGTCCATCATATCAAATTCACTCATTAGGATTATAACATACTTTTTGCAGTTTAATCACTCACCCCTCCTCCCCCAACAGAAAAATAAATCACAAAGTCCAGAGAATTAGGAGAGACGTGAAAGTTGCATTTATCATACTGAAATGTATTGTGCATTTAGTCGATACTGAAAATAAGGACAGCTCCTGGTATGAAAATATCCTGGGACAATATTAGGAAAACCTGAGACTGCCCCTAGAAATTAGGGATAGTTGCCCACTACGTACGTTAGATAACATCAGAAGATTTTCTTGGCTTGTGATTGAGTTTAATTACTAAGGTAATAGCTGTTTGGTAATTAGTTTCCATCAATACAGTTGTATTTGTGTAACTTTCATGCCGATTCAGGTCTTTTTGGTTGAAAACGTATATTATTCTCTGACACTGAATACATCAGGGGCCCCTGCAAATTTCAATGGAAATAGCAAAGCATGTATCTCTCTAAGCTCATCCTGGTACACAACGATATTTGTTCAAATAACAGCTAAAATCTGGACACAGTGGGTTTAATTATCTTTCGTATTATCTGCAATGTCAACACCAAAGATAAAATGTCTTCTGCAACACAAAAAGCATTCGATATTCTTTCAGAGGATGGCAGGTTCCCATTTGTTAAGATGTTTTTTTTTTCTCTATAATACCAGCAAATGTATAAAACAGCAAAACGCAATGCATCACGATAAAAGCACTTTTTGCTTTCCTACACTGGAAACTTTGTAGAGGGGAAACTGTGGCATTGGAGCATTCATGTACGAACGAGTACTTTATCATAACACAAAAATAAACATTTTACAGATCCCTGGAGAAACCAGCGTTCACATGAAATTGCCAAGCTACTCTCAGTAAGTTTGGAAGGAGGTGGAAATTCGATGGTGTCTGCTGAGAGCAAAGCTGACCTCCTGTGGTTCAGAAATATTTGTGAAGTTGGACTAATAGCTGCTAGTTGGAAGCACCAGTTCATAAGCTACCTGCCCTTCTCTCCACCTTACCTTAAGTATACAGACCACAAGTAGAGAGGTCATCTCACCCTATAAGTAGTTTGACCGAAAGTTGAACATTGAGTCAATCTTTCTATGTGGAAACTCATTTCCAAAAAGCCTTCCTCAGTGGTGCTCTGTACCAGTGGATTAAATAAACACAAATCATATTTTGTGCACATTTAAAAAAAAACGCTATTGGGTGTGTTTATTCACCTCCTCGCGGGTCTGCAACGCGTTTCAGGACTTTGCGATATTTCAAGCCGGGAAAGTAATGGGCAGCTGTGATTTAAATAGATGAATAATTGATTGATTGATGTCCTTGTTGTTTATTTAATAATTAATTTATTGGGTTTCTTTCTTCATTGTTTATTGGATACATCAGATACCACATTTGATCTTGGGGGTAATAGGATATTCAAAAAAAGTTTTTATTGGTTAATTAGAAGAATGTTAAGTAGAAACAGACCACATAAGGGGTTCATTGTCTGTTACATATTTAAAGTTTAAAGAGAAGTCAGCAGTAAAAGTTAGGAGAGTGACCAACACAGAGGGGGATACATTTTTAATTTGCAACTGAATAAAATGAATTAATGCAAATGCATTGTGCCACAATATTTAATATGTTTTAAAAAACAATGTTGCTGCCCACTAGGTAACGATTACTGATTACTGTAGAAATGTACTTAATTGACGATCACACAAAAGTTTGAGTTTAGTATATAAAGGGACCCACTGAGTGTTAGATGTACGCCAATGGTACTCACCTCTGTAATGCGCAGTATAAATGTGTACGCGTCGCTTATGCCCCTTTCTAAAGTTTGGCATATGGATGACTTGCGTCCCGTCACCAGGAGAGGTGGATTGGCCCAGGCAGCAGGGGCAAACGCAGGATTAGCAGAGGGGGGTTTCTACACCAGCTTGACCAGCATGCATGGGGGCAGGGCTATAATTTTAGAGAGTGCTTGGCTGCTCTCCAACTCTTCCTATCCCCATAATATCCTATCCCCTAACTACTGTTAGGTGCATGCAGCTCTCTCTTTTCGAGCAGAGCCATGTGAATCGGGGGTAGGGTCCAGCCACCTCAATTATACAGTGCCCCAGGCTTGGAGGGGGGTTTCCAGGCACTAGAAACCCCCCTCGGTTTGCCTATAGGCAGAGTACAGTAAGAGCAAGTTCACATAACTGCAACACGTAATTGCGACACATTAAGATGTGGACATCACAAGATACACAGGAAGTAAAATTTCCATTTGACTTTTAAATGGATTTTTAAAACTACATGGAAGTGTTTGTGTTTCATGGAATTTTATATAGAAAATGCTCCTTTTCCATATGTAAAACATCATTACACTACTATATTGGGACAAACAGGGTAATGCGGCTTTAGCATTTTTCTACTAACATTGTCAAGACACATCCACACATTATCCTTATATACACTTGTACACATGACACACGTCTGGTGCAGATAATACTCACTGAGCTGGACACATACATGTGACTAAACCTACCTATGTAACTATGCTTTATTTTTGCTGTCTTTTCTGTGTATGTTATTAAGGTTATGGTCTATTCTCTTATAAGGGACCAAATAATTAGAGATGCTCAGGCACGGTTCCTCGAGAACCGAACACACCCGAACTTCTGAGTACCTGAGAAGGATCTGAGTACCGAGCCAAACCGTCTCAGTACTTTCGTGCACCTTCAGAAATCGAAAAACGAGGCAAAACTTCATTGTTACGTCATCGGATCTCGGATCTCGCGATTTTTGGATTCCTTTTTAAGATCCAACATAACGGTATGGACCCAAGGACAATTCCATCTTGCACCATTTATCTTTTCTGCCACTGCTGTGTGCCAATGTTTCCTAGATGTGCTAGGAACTGCCGTGTGTTCGTGTCATTGCTCTGTCGCTTACCATCCAGCCAGGTCGCTGCAGTATTTGTCCGAAAGTGTACGAAAATAATATTGTGACCTGTGCGGTGGTCAAAATTGACTGCCAATGACTTGAAATTAGTGTTATTGAGGTTAATAATAATGTAGGAACAAAAAAAGAGCAAACATATGTGATTTTAGCATATTTTAGGATTTTTTCTAAAAAATCCAAAACCAAAACACACGAGGGCGGGTTTGCCAAAACCAAAACACAAAGCTAATCCAGATCCAAAACCAAAAACAGTTCACGGGGTTCAGTGAGCATCTCTACAAATAATTAAAGAGAAAGGAAGATCAGCAATATAATATAGAGTATGAAAACAGCAATGGATGATACCTACAAAATAAGTGGTCTATGCAGTAGGATGATAGCTAGGAGCGAGGGGCGAGGAAAAATTATGTTGTAAAGTGTAGAGTGAAAATAAGGTGAATAAACAATGGCAATAGCTATATAGCTGGATTGACAACATAAAAATGTGAAAAGGCTGGGGGAAGGAGTGTTTAAATAAATAAATCAATACATATAAATATATATATAAATAAATATATAGATATATATATATATATATATATATATATATATATATATATATATATATATATATATATATATATATGCCACAGGATATATCCAGTGGTCAAAGTGGGCCAGTGTACAATGGTATGATATACTAGCAATTCTAAACTGCCCAGTCTAACTCACCAGTTGATGATCCATTGTCACAATCAAATTTGTCTCCAATACTGAAACCATATTGAGTGAGTGATTAACCTAGGCTTCAATGCATTTTGGTCTACAGTAAAATGGCAGCCACTTGTATATCGTAGTTAATAATAGAGACACGATGGAAAATAGAAGATAATTTGCCTGAATTTATGTTCTGGTAAAACTTTATTAGCAACTTCCCCTCAGCAAGATGAACAAACCAGGAGTTCTACTATTTATTTTTTCAATACTCAACACAATTCTCAGCATGTATCTCAGGACACAGGCAGGTCTGTGTGTCTGTGCATCCTACGTGTGTGTGTCCCAATATATATCCAAAAGATTAGGTGCAAGCAAAAAAAAGTATACACACCTCCGTCTTCAACTAAAAGCAGATGTGAAGAAACATCTCTTGTTTTCTATACGGGTGTAGGTACGCTCTACTTAAACAGCACTTGCCGTATTTAGACAGACACAACACACTGCATGATACGTACAATACCTATGTGGAATATTAAGCCCTAGTAGAACACATAAAAAAGCAAAAAATTTAAATATTGTAAAGTGTTAATAGCATAGTCATTGATTAAAAAACAATAATAGAAAATCCATTTATCATGATGTTATTATGTCTACTGTACATAAAATGCATTTTTACAGTTACTCCTGATTGCAAACATGCTCTACCATGCACACACAGCCGTCATCACTACTAATCAGCACCTGCACCTGCACTTTAACTGGTGCAAGTGATACGAGTGATAACCATCTACCGTAGAGATGCCCAAATCTTGGATCGGAGTTTAGCGCACCCTTGCTGTACACTGACCTATAATATCCTTGGCAAAAGTCTTATGCTGCTTTCTACATATCACTTAAATTGTCTTTGTATTTTGCTAAATAGTGTGAAAAGCATTTAAAATTAGGGCTTAAATTAATTCAAACCTATCAAAATCCCTAAAGCTTTGGATAGGCAATAACGGCAATTCAGTTACATTTACCATACCGACATTTCTAAATTTCTACTTCGCCACTAGATATAATTAAATATATATCTAGTACATGACTGAAATACAAAGTAATGCAAAGAATTTAGTTGAACGCAAAAAAGTTTAATTTCTGCATTAAGCCGGTGGGATGCTCAGGAGTTAGTAACTAAGATACGTTTTCTCTCTATTTTTTACATTTCGAGTAGATTGTTGCCCTCTCTCTACCTAAATACATTAATTGCACAGAAAAGTATTCAAATGATATGATACTTTGTAGCACAGGAAGAGAATGCATTAAGGAATGGCTAGTATGAGTCATTAACATGCACATACCTCTTAAGGTTTCTTCTGCACTCGAAAACAGTTTAACATTTTTGATACTGAATATAGATGACAGCTCGTTATATCTTGAAATATTTTTTTTTTTTCTTTACCGTAAAAAATATCCGACATGCTTGTTGCTTTAAAACACTTTCATCCACCAAGGGAAATATTATATAAATGTACTGGGTGCCTTCATTTACAGTCTTATCAGCTACTTCAGAAGATTACTGTAGAATATTGAATTGCTTTGGGTAACATCAAATATGTTTGGCAATTAGAAGCAACTTTCATCTCTCTTATTTCCTTGAAGATTTTAATTGAAATTAATTAAACACTCATTACTAAAATCTAATGAAAATTGCTTGGGTATATAAAAAAAAAAGCATTTAAGCAATGTGAGGGGAGTCTTGCCTTCTGTCACAGCAGAAAATAGATCGCTCTGAACTATAAATCATATCGACTGTAAATAATACTTTTTTTTCTTGAACTAGGTTAAAGTGGTAACCGTGGAAAATGCTGAAATTAATTCTGCAATACCTTCATCTTTTTAAAGTAGAGCTGAGCACAGATGGGGTAGAACTTATTACACCAAATATATGAAAATTGCTAGAGATTCACAAAAGAGCGCCGAGTCTTCACTTAAGGAATAGTTTAGTCCAGTGCAACAAAACTTTCTAGCTGTCTCAGTCGTTTCACTTGTCGACACCTGAGTGTTGTAAGCGTCATAGAGTTTTGTGGGATTAATAGTCCCATGTAGGAAATATTAAATCACTCTAATTATAGCATGCATATGCGACTGACATAACTAGGTTTCAGGACTTGGACATTATAGCTGGTGCAAAAGATATTGCAGAAAACCAGCGAACTTCTGTGTGTGTCATCATCATCATTTCTTTATATAACGCCACTGATTCCGCAGCGCTGTACATTCACATCAGTCCCTGCCCCATTGGAGCTTACAGTCTAAATTCTCTAACATACACAGACCGAGAGAGAGAGAGAGAGAGAGAGAGAGAGAGAGAGAGACTAAGGTAAATTTTGATAGCAGTCAATTAACCTACTAGTATGTTTCTGGAACGTGGGAGAAAACCGGAGCACCCGGAGGAAACCCACACAAAGATGGGGAGACTATACAAACTCCACACAGATAAGGCCATGGTCGGGAATTGAACTCATGACCCCAGTGGTGTGAGGCAGAAGTGCTAACCACTTAGCCACCATCCTGTGTGCGTCCGAGTTTGACCTGGATGTGGCTGCACAGGAACGCCCTTACTGTACAATTCCTACGTGCATACGCCCATTGCTTATCCCATTCCTTCCCTGAAATCGTAGGCTGTAGCAAATGTCGTTGGCGCTCAAAGATAACTTGGGCGTGGCTGCGTTCTGGTGCGCATCGTCCGGTCAGTGTTTATTATATCACAGGAAGTCCTTCAATTTTTTCTCTATATTTGATCACAGCAATTTCAGCATAGTCCCTGGTGACATTTGGTTATAAATTTGTCGTGCTGTCTGTGGATTTGTGTGTGTATTAGATGGAGTAAGGTTTATTGCAGTGAACTGTACGGTGTGGGACAGAATACTTTTTCCAATTAAATCGGATATCCCAAGATATTTACAACTTATCAGAGATCTGTGTTCAGGATACCTCACTACTCACATCCTTAGCTACAATGCATTATTCAGTGCAATGATCTCGGTTCATAAAATCCAATCATTTACAATTTAGTTTAACACTATGGCCATAGTCACTGACTATCAGCAATCCTGAGCAGAAATGTATTAGGACTAATAAAGCACCTATTTCTGATTAAGGGTGGGGTAGGATTTTAAGCAAGTTTGATGAGCACTGAGAGGCTTGACCAGTACTAAAATAGTTTTGGGGGCCACCTAGGCAAGGTAATGTATTATGGAAGAGGTGAGTAGTCAATCAAGCTTTTATCATCATCATCATCTATTTATATAGCGCCGCTAATTCCGCAGCGCTATACAGAGAACTCACACACATCAGTCCCTGCCCCAATAAAGCTTACAGTCTAAATTCCCTAACATACACACACAGACTAGGGTCAATTTTGTTAGCAGCCAATTAACCTACCAGTATGTTTTGGCGTGTGGGAGGAAACCGGAGCACCCGGAGGAAACCCACGCAAACACGGGGAGAGCATACAAACTCCTCACAGATAAGGCCATGGTCGGGAATTGAACTCATGACCCCAGTGCTGTGAAGCAGCAGTGCTAATCACTAAGCCACCGTGCAAGTTTTGTTTACTGGTCACCAGAATGAGGTCTGCTTGGCATACGTGTACCCATACTGAAGCCTATATTGTATCATTGCCACCAAACTAGGGTATGCATGATCAACTTGCCACTGTAATTAGTTGCTATATAGACTTGGCATCACAAAGGGGTCTGTATGGTATACTAGCCACCACATCAAGGTCCACATTGCATATTTGACATGAAAATGATGTCTGACTCCCACCACAATAGTCCCTGCATGTTAGAACAAGAATGCAATCTTCTTTATATACTGATCATCCGAGAATGAGTCATATTTTAACCAATGTCCTAGTGACCAGATAAGGCTCTGTTTTATGCACTAGCCACCAGAATGCATAACAGAGACCGGAGTGGCTTCTGTCTTGTATACTAGTCCCCAAAAGTGGCTGTGCAAAATCCAAAAATGGATTTTACTAAACTAAATATAATTTTCCTACAATGTCTTCATAATTAAAGGGTAACATTTTAAGTTTGCCATTTGGTGTTTTCTCATTTTATTCATTAAAAAACTATACATGCCAATCTGTGGTGTGTGCGGCTTAAAACTGTGCCTAGGGCGCCATGAGACCTAAGGGTAGCGGGATATGGTTGAATTTTTGGGGATAAAGGATGTTGGCGTACAAAGCTCCAGTATGTCAGTGCTCTAAAGCTGGATCTGCCTGGGAGTGTATTGCTTTTATTTGCTGAGAATACCTTAATATAACTAACATTCCATATTAATACCAATAACATCCTGGGAATGATATCAGATCGCTCCAAAATTTTCAGGGAATTACGTAGCGTCCCATCTGGAATAGTGTCAAGCGATTTAAAATAAATCTAGTTAGTATTTACAGAAGCAATAACAAACTCAGATCCAGATAAGCCATAATGCAATTACCTGGTTATATTTCTCTTTCAAACATAATTTTACTGAACGTCATTTAAAACCATTTTTAGAAATTACTGTAAAAACATCAAAATAATTAGGTTAAGTATGACACAGTCTGTTACAGCTCCTGACAAGAATAAATTATACACAGAAACACAGGTATCACAGATAGCGGTCCGAGGGCGTCGTTCTAACTCGCTAGTTGTGTATTTTATGCAAGACTTTCCTCACTGGTAACAATAAAAAAAATGTATTATTAGTCAAATTGTTTTGTCTAAGTGCATTTTTACATTTTTGTTTTCCAATTTTTCAAATCATATTCTAAAATATTATTATAGTAACACAAGCAGATTAGCGCAGCATGATTATTACACATACTTCCCAACTCTCCCTCAATGTCAGGGAAACTCTGAAATAGGGGTGATCTCCCTCACTCCCTGAAGAGTCTGGCATTCTCCCTTATGCTGAGCCAGTACAAGACGTGGTTGGCTTCGCCATCTGTGGCATGATGACACAGTTCAAAATTGTGTCCTATGTCCATGTATTGATGCCTATGGAGGTGGCCATTTTCATGGAGACCAAGATTTAATCAAAGACTGACAGGTAAGACAACATGACTTCAGTAATGAAGACAGAAATGTAAAAGACACTTCAGTCTCTAGAGATTCATTAGCTGCTCTTCTTTAACGCATAGTTGTCTACTCTCCTGGAATGCCTGGAAGACTCCTGCATTTCTGGGAGACCTCCCGGGAGAGCAGGGCAACCTCCGGGTTCTCACCCCCGCAATAGATAAGGTGGGGGGCTTAATAACACAAATATTGTGTCCCAAAATGCCCCAAAATTATGCGATTCGTGGAGCCCCGCCCCCCGCATGCAAACCTCCCCCGGGATCTCCCTGAAGCCAACTAGGAAAAGTTGGCAAGTATGTTATTATCCTATAGATTGTAAGCTTGCTAGCAGGGTCCTTTTACCTCTCTGTCTGTATTACCCAGTATTGTTTATTACTGTGTTTGTCCCCAATTGTAAAGCGCTACGGACGTTTCTGCCACTATATAAATAAATGTTGATGATGATGATGATGATGATTATCTTTTACTTATAAGGCACCAGAAGGCTTACGCAGCGCCATACATAGGGGGCTAGAACATACAACAACATTACATAAGTACATATAGAAAAGAACAATGGGAACTGATAATGCACGGATGCAATTAACAGAACAAATCACATGGAACACAGAAACAATTCAGCATAATTCAGCATAATTCAGCGCGGGTATAGCTGTGTCTCTGTAATTAGCAATGGGATAAGTGGTAAATCTACAGCCAGGAAACACAACGGCAAAGCAACATTATGGTAGAGCAGGACAAAGGCAAAGGTAATGCAGTGTAATAATAGTAGATTAAGACAGAGACAGGGAAATAAGAGAAAACAAAGATATAATTACCAAGTAACAATATCCAGAAATACGAGTTTTGCATGGGTTGCAAAACTCAAAGAACTATTTCTCTTAATGAAAGAATTAGATAGAGCTAGCCAGAACACTGTTGAGAATTTACCATTGGATTGGACTTTTTTGGACTAATAGTTTGAGACTGTTTTCTTATACGACATTTTCAGTTGTTTGTGAAAGTGCTGTTATTCACACGCTCTTACATTTTGGCATTTTTTTATGGTGTTGTGACATATATTTGTGAATAGAGCTGCAATCACTGACTCTTTGTATTATCTGTAGCTTGTCCGTCTCCTGCTCCACGTGTAAGGTGGTGCGAGTCTATAAGATACGCTTACATCTAAATACGGACGCATTTGGCTACATATACACATCGCACGTACGTAAGCGCAGCCCAGAAATGCCTATTTGTACTCCCCAGAAGTGGACTTGCGTTCAACTCTAAATGACGCCCAATATAATTTCTTCAAAGTATTGTTTGTTTATATTTTTATTATGTACTCTACAAAAGGTTAATTATTAAAATCTAATAAAACTTGTTTAATTAAATAAAAACACACACACACAGTAAAAGGAAATGCTTAAACTAAGAATCATGGAAACACACATAATAACTTTAGTGCTGATGTGCGTGTTTTATCCGAGCACACAATAGGAGACCAAATTAATGGGATACAATCTTAACACAAAACAAAAAAATACTTATTTTTCCTGACTCGCTCTTCCTCTCCCGTCAGTATCTGCTTCGGATGCTGAAATGTTTAAAAGTTCCATTATATTTACAGAATGTTTACCCCATAGAGAGGTAACTAATCAGAATACCGATAAGTTGTCCTCTTCTCGCTATGTTCGCTGTGCATGTTTTAATGTCACTTTGGCAGATAATATTCAGCACTGTATTATAGTGATGACAACCGCACAAATCGAATTCCAGCATTAAAATCTTTAGGCAGAAGAGCAGAACTGTTCAATTACTAGCAAAGCTGCAATTACACCTGGAGAAAATGCCTGTAACGGTGTCCCCATTCCCTGCGCTCTCTATGACATTAATAGAACGCTTGCATGAGATACATTTGGAAAGAACTATTGTCATAGTGGTTTTGGAGAGTGGATGGCACAGGGCAACATTTATAATGGTTTATCCTGACGCATGTAGTGTCAGTGTCAGAGGGCTGCTATTCTTAATTCCCATGTGGACAAGTTCCCTGTTATACATTTTTATTAGAGATGCTCAGGCTCGGTTTCCCGAGAACAGAATATACCCGAACTTAGCAGATCTGAGTACCGAGCCGCTCGGTACCTTCGTGCTTTTTCAGGTTTGAAAACTAAGCAAAATGTCATAGTTACATTGTCGGATCTCGCGATTTTTGATTCCTTTTTAAGATCCAACATAAGGGTGGGTGGGAGGGCCCAAGGACAATTCCATCTTGCACCATTTTTCTTTTCTGCCACTGCTGTGTGCCAATGTGTCCTAGATGTGCTAGGAACTGCCGTGTGTTTGTGTCATTGCTCTGTCGCTTACCATCCAGCCAGGTCGCTGCAGTCTTTGTCCGAAAGTCTATGAAAATAATATTGTGATCTGTGAGGTGGTCAAAATTGACTACAAATGACTTGAAATTAGTGTTATTAAAGTTAAGAATAATGTAGGAACAAAAAAAGAGCAAAATTATGTGCTTTTAGCATATTTTAGGATTTTTTCTAAAAAATCCAAAACCAAAACACACGAGGGTGGTTTTGCCAAAACCAAACACAAAACACAAAGCTATTCCAGATCCAAAACCAAAACCAGTTCACAGGGCTCAATGTGCATCTCTAATTTTTATGCACTTTATGTATGTTTCATGGCTTGTAGGTCTTTATTAAGCTTTATGTAAATAAGCCATCCCTATTCTGCCTGGTGGTTTCAGTGATGAGTTTGTGTAGGGGAGGTTACTGTCTTCAGAGGAGAGTCAACAACACTAACGGACCTGAGAGTTATAGTTTCTTTATAAAGATATGAAGGTCAGTAAGTCGTGTAACCAGAGTGGGAGCAGCCAGCAGAATCGTTGGATGTTAGGGATAAGGTATTAGTAGAAAGACAGAGGTTATATTACTACTTCATAGGTCACTGATGAGACCTCACCTCAAATATTGTGTCCAGTTCTATCTCCAAAAATATATTCATAAAACATAAAAAATGTAGAGAAGGGGTTGGAAGCAAAACAAAACTGATCATGACTCCAAGAGCTGAACACGCCCATCATAGAAGGGTGAAGGGACAGAGATCATACAATAGAGACATTCATATGTATCAAATGTATTAAAAGATTTTAGGAAGACAATTTTGAAAAATAAGAGGATTCCTGGAACAAGGGGACGCACTTTGATATTGGAGGATGACAGACTGAAAAGTAACATAGGAAGCAACTCTTTGTCGGGTAGTACAGGCTCTTAAAGCGGTCAGATAAATAAATTTAAGCACTGAATGTTTGTGCACAGGATCTGGTCACTGGAGAGACACTGTAGTCAGTGCGGAAAGCCAATAAACATTTCGGGGACCAGGAGGGGAGCAACGGACATCATTAAGCTATAAGCAGTCAGCAAGGTATCATCATCATCATTTATTTATTTATATAGCGCCACTGATTCCGCAGCGCTGTACAGAGAACTCACTCACATCAGTCCCTGCCCCATTGGAGCTTACAGTCTAAATTCCCTAACATACACACACAGACAGAGAGAGACTAGGGTCAAGTTTTGATAGCAGCCAATTAACCTACTAGTATGTTTTTGGAGTGTGGGAGGAAACCGGAGTACCCAGAGGAAACCCATGCAAACACAGGGAGAACATACAAACTTCACACAGATAAGGCCATGGTTGGGAATTGAACTCATGACCCCAGCGCTGGGAAGCAGAAGTGGTAACCACTGAGCCACCATGATACAAGGATAGAAGAGACGAACATATGGGAGTCAGATGCACAATCAGGACACCTGTTCCTGGTCCGGTGCTATAGTCTGCTACCTTGGGCTGGGTCGTTGGAATACCTGCATTTTTTTATTTTTAAAATAGTCCTTATAGGCTGCTGATCCGAGTCTTCCCACTAGGGCTTTAATTTCCCAGCCAACTCCTGCTAGGAGCAATAGTTACTTTGGGTTTGTTTGTTTTTTACAGAAAAGTTGCTGGGGATGCAGTAATATAATTCAATAAAGCATAGAACAAACATATGGTTAATTGTTAACATAAAATGTTAAACAGAATAATTATTGAAAACCACAAACGCCAAAAACAAACACACAAAGCAAAAATCATACTCGATGGACCTGTAGTTCATTTTCTGCCATCAGATATTATTTTTATATATTTTTGCTAAACCATGGAAAAAAATTGCAATCGGACACAAACACGGGGGCGCGATGTCACAAAACGCCGCTTGCGCTGCGCCGTATAGTTTGTCAGCTTAATGTCAGTAAACTTAGAACACTGCTTTGGAAATATCTGTCTGAGACAGACAAGTCAGAATGATGATTCATCTATAAAAAACAAATACTTAGTTCTAATTTGTTTTTGATGTGCCATCATGTTAATAAGTTTACATTTCTATTCGTCGGCCAGGTAAATCATATTTATTTTTGCTTTATGCTAAACACGTACCGGAATTAGCATTTACATAATTCGATGCGTTTTGCATATTTGCAAATATCATTAGCCCAGGTCAGATACAGGAAAAAAAGGGAGATGGATATTTTAAGTACATTAAAATTCCGGCTAGTTATGCACATGTCATTATAGACACATCTTTCCAAATCTGCCCCTACGGACGGTTTAATTGTTTCTCTGTGTCCTAAATAGACAAGGCTTTAAAAAAAAGATTTAGACAAGCCTCTGGGTTAAATGAAAAATCTAGAGGAAAGCCAGCGAGTACTCTTATCTCACCCACATGGGAACCGAATGATTAGATCTAGTGCTCCATTAATCTCTTGGAGAAAGATAAGTGATTTTTTTATGCAGTCAAGTGGAGAGGCAATGCTTATTCTCAGAACTATTACAGACTGAGTATATATATATATATATATATATATATATATATATATATATATATGTATTCAATATTAGGAAGAATATTCACACATATTTACCAGTTTTCTCAAAAAAGATGTAGGTTTGTTGCTCCTATAAACAAATGGAAAATATCTGAAAGACAAATGGCTATTTAGATGTTGTGTAAAAGCATTCCCAAAACAAATCTCTTCTTCCATAATGGAAGCGGCTTATTTGGCCCTACTCATTGTTACAGTGAAGTTGACTATATATAAGCACCACAAAAGTAACAATGTAACAAGTCTTTGTCATGCTTTAAGAATCCAGTGGATAAATCAGTGACTCAAATAGCTACCTTGTGATTGGCAAATCTGTTCCCCAGAATAGAAACTTTTTGCATGTTGCCCCCAGCCCCCAGGATAAATGATAGGAAAGCTTATGGTGACTTTTTTTCTTGGGGGTCAAGAGCAATCATCATCATCATCATCAGTTATTTATATAGCACCACTAATTCTGTAGTGCTGTACAGACGATCTCATTCACATCAGTTCCTGCCCCATTGGAGCTTACACTCTAAATTCCCTAACATACACACACACACACAGACAAATAGGGAGAGAGATTTTGAGAGCAGCCAATTAACCTACCAGTATGTTTTTGGAGTGTGGGAGGAAACCAGAGCACCTGGAGGAAACCCACGCAAACATGGGGAGAACATACAAACTCCACACAGATAAGGCCATGGTTGGGAGTTGAACTCATGACCCCAGTGCTGTGAGGCAGAAGTGCTAACCACTGAGCCACCGTGCAGCCCCAATTGGTGCAATTGGTCCAATTGGTGAGTACTAGTATCAGCCGTACATGACCAGCATAGAATCGTTTCAGTGCAGCTGTGTACATCTTGATATAAAATATTCTATGTATAGGAAATAATACATGTGCATAATACAGAGAGCCTACCAAATATAGTTACTGTATACACCTGCTTATTGTAGCCACGGTGCCCATGCCCAGTCCTGCTTCTTGTGCTGCGCTCAGAACGCACTGGCGAATTTTGATACCTAATCACCTAATCACCAAAACGGTTCGAGAAATGATTTACAGCCGTAATTACATCTCTAATTATCAGGCATTGCGCTCATTTTGGGGCTATACCTGCTTCTCCGTAAATCAATGTTGCCAGCATATAACAGCTTGCTAGGTCAGCTTGCCAGTGATTATGGGTAGAGGACACCAAGTCCAGCATTGAAAAGTATTTACCACTTAGTATATGTATTTGTAGTAATTAGGAGCAGCAATGCAGTGGTTAAAATCACTGACTCACATTTAAAGTGGTGGGAGAGGGGGACTTTCTAGTCCTGGCCCAAATCCCAGTGTCAGCGTCTTGTGATATTGGAAATACGTCTCAGACAGTTTCTCAGGCACTCCGTAATTAAAGTGTTAGCTCAGCTGGGAATTGGAGACTGTGCCGGACCAATTCTGAGTACAGACCTGACTAAGGTTCCTTTTGATGGGTAGAAATGAAACGGTTATGATTATCTAGGAATATTATTTACTAAATGAAAAAAAAGTAGAACTGACTTTTGCTTTATTTACTGGCGCTGTTTTCAAGATCTTCTACAACATATGAAACGGACTGATGCGGAACTTGCACAAAAAGATGTTCAAATGCAGAAAAACAGTAACAAACAGAACAGTAGCTACACTGACAAATAAATGCCCCCCCCCAAATACCACCTTCTGCTTGTTTTATGCCACGTTTGATGCTGCAATGGAAAAGAGAGTGACATTTATATTGGCTGCTTAATTTTCCTCAATGTAAGCCCCACTCCCCCCTTGCAGCTAGTTGCATATAAATAACCTGCATGAGTTGCATATAAATAAAATTTTCTGCAAACTTGTGTTTTAGTAATTGATAATTGTTTAATTTGGAAATTTACTTTCATAAATGGCCCCCACATCGTCCTCTCATATCTGTGTTGATTGCATGAAATTTTCCTGTTTACTTGCCACCATGATGTAGGGGCGTATCTCCCAACATGCAAGTTCCCAAGCAGCGGAAAAAGGGGCGTGGTTGCGTTTCGATGGGGGCGTATCCACACCCCCAGAAAGCTGCCTGGTGCTGCAAAGTGCTAGACTGCCCATCAATATTCCCACTCGCTGGACAAAAGCTTACTTACCATAGACATGGTGATAGTCCCCCTAGTTTAATAAAATAGCAATTTTTCCTGAGCTAAATGCATACAATTTTGCTATTTACCTTGTTGTTAGATCTAATGGTCCTCCAAATGTACAGTATTTGTCTTTTAAAGTGCACCCTACTTATATACAAATGTTTATGATGCCTGTAAATTGTGAGAAGGTGCAGTTTCAGTTACCACCACTGGGGACAGAATTCCTAGAATCCTCCCTGCCATGAACACTTACCTATCTGCCCCATACATTCATTCAGCAGTAAGTTATTTTCAGTATTTATGAGTGAGTTAATTACAATCGGGATGTGATTTACTTTTACACCTGTTCAGACGACAGGACAAAAAAATTCAGTATGTGAGTGCACTAGTGTACTTGGCTGGTGTGTGTTGGTGTGTGTGTGCTCTGAAGACACGGGCTATTCCACCTAGTAGGACTAGATAAAGTGATACTTATCTGTACGTAGCTGTGGAGCGCAGTCTGTAGTGGGTCACTGTGTTGTAGTTTCTCGGCTGTTGTACGTGGGGTGTATGAATTGTGGTGGCTTCATGTTTCGTGGAATCGGATTGTTCCTTAGGCGTCAAGATAGAGGAGATTGGGTAGAAATGTGAATATATTAAAAAAAACATCTTTTTTATACTCAAATTTCTAACCAATCTACCCCTAGCTCGATACATAGGGAACAATTTAACAAAAAAAAACAATGGTTACTCTGTGTCCAGTCTAAATTATTATTATTATTATTATTATTATTATTATTATTATTATTATTACCTTTAATTTATGAGGCGCCACAAAGGGTCCGCAGCGCCGTACATGACATATGCAGAAAACAGTGACCCATGACACAACATGATACATAAAGTACAAAAAATGAAGAACAAAAATCACAAAAACACAAACAAACACATATACACATACACACAGGTAACATGGTAATGTAAATCAAATTATATCTGGGACAATGAGTGAAAGTGATGGTAGAAATCAGCGAGAAGTTGGTAGAAGCTTAAGAAAATAGGGCTAGGGAAGCAGGCCAAGAGGTACAGGGGGTGATGGAATAGTAAAAGAAACACACAAGGAAAGACGGCCCTACTCATGAGAGCTTACATCCTAAAGGAAAGGGGGAGACACAAATAGGGTGGTACTAACTGGGGGAGATAGGAGGAGGACTGATAGACTTGAATAAAGAAATGAGTCTTAAGGGCACGCTTGAAGCCTTTGGAGTAGATGGTAACCTGATGGAACGTGGAAGATCGTTCCACAGCAGGGGAGCAGCCGGGCAAAGTCCAGGAGACGGGAGTGAGAAGAGGGCATCAGTGAAGCAATGAGGCAGCGGTCACAGGCAGAGCAGACGGGGCGGCTAGGAGTGTAGGTAGAGATGAGATTGGAGATGTAGGGAGGGGAGGATTGATTAAGGGATTTAGAGGTGAGGGTGAGGAGTTTAAATTTAGTTGTTGGCAAAACGTCAAAATACTTTAGGGGAACTTTGCTGCTGAGTCTGAGCACTGGGCACGGTGGCTCAGTGGTTAGCACTTCTGCCTCCCAGCATTGGGCTCATTAGTTTGATTCCCAAACAGGGCCTTATCTGTGTGGAGTTTGTATATTATCCCCATAATTGCATTGGTTTCCTCCAAGTGTTCCGGTTTCCTCCAACACTCAAAAAATGAAATACATGTTGGTAGGTTAATTGGCTGCTGACACAATTAACCCTCGTGTGTCTGTTAGGATATTTAGACTGTAAGCTCCAACGGTGCAGGGACTGATGTCAAAGACGAAAATATTCTCTGTTCAGCGCTGAGAAATTGGTGGCGCTATATAAATTAATGGTGACGATGTAATAACGGTCATGAAGAAAATCACATTGGCAGACCGTCGAGTCATGTTCCCTGAATGAAGTGACATTGAATCTAAATATTTGTTTTTTTAACTATTTTCAGCCCATGGACTTGTTGTCACTATTTCACCTTTTGATACATTTTACAAAAGCAGAGCAGCGATGAACAGGCGCTGCTTGTATGTGTGGCAAGGGCAAAAATGCATCATTATTTACCCAAGTGCGTCTAATTGTTTGCCAAGCACATTAGCAGGCATAGGACAAGTTGCCCTTTCCCACGATGCAATCACTGGAGAAAAATTGAGTCCATTAAGTTAGATGAAGTTGGATTCTGCGCTTAGAGACGGCTGACTGTACAGATCTCCAGTTTGTTCTTCTATTACATGTTTCTTATTTCATTTTTCTCTTTTATTTAATTCTAGAAGTATTATAATAGGGGTATTTGGGAAGTAGCTTAGTTGCATTATAGAGTTGCATGGTGGTTATTGTTAAAAACACAAGGTAAGGGGGTCGCTGCGTGATCTAATAATTTTTAATTCACCAGTGATTCACAGAGGATACTAACGGACAGAGGTGTCCCTGCTAAAGGATTATGGACTAAAATTAAACTGCTCCACATTTCTGGCTGTTTAGTGCCCCAAACCTCCGCATTTACTATATATGGCAGTTTGAGGCTGCAATGAAATATGGCTGACAATGTGGGGCGGATTGAAAACAGCTAAGCCACCGTCAAATCGATTAAAACCCCCATCCAAAAGGTTTTTTAATACCTGCTTCTGAATAGCTTGATAGCGCAAACATGCTGTTTGAACTGTTTTGCCGTTCAGAACATAAGAGGAAGAACTATTGACATTTAAATTATTGGGGCAATCATTATATATTGATTAAGGGGCTAAATTAATTTAAAATTAAGTTATGGGGGAAATTTTATTTTTCTTTATATTAAGCGGACAAAATTATTTAATTTTTATATTATTCGGGCCCTATGTAATTCCAAATTGTGCAACATAAATAATAATATCCACCATTAACAATCAGTTAATATTATTATATATTCACATTTCCCCATAATATAATGCAATAATAGTGTTCCCATAAAATAAAGAAAAATAAATTTGTCCCCATAAGATAATTATGAATTAATTTTTCCCCTTAATCAATAAATAATGATTACCCAAATACTTTAAATGCCAATGGTGCTTCCTCTTATGTTCTGAATGGCAGAATGCGGTTTGAGCAATCTCGCCACTCACAACCACCTCTTTTATTTTGGCTGTTTCGATGGCGGTTTTGCGGCAGCTTTGCAAACAGCAGCTTAGTAAATTTGGCAGATTGTATGTTCGTCATGGTTAAAATTGGGATGGTGGGTTTACTCCGGGTGCTCCGGTTTCCTCCCACACTCCAAAAAACATACTGGTAGGTTAATTGGCTGCTATCAAATTGACCCTAGTCTGTTTGTCTGTGTGTGTGTGTTAGGGAATTTAGACTGTAAGCCCCAATGGGGCAGGGACTGATGTTAGTGAGTTCTCTGTACAGCGCTGCGGAATTAGTGGCGCTATATAAATAGATGATGGTGAAAATGATGTAAATTGGTGGTTTTGTAAAATGTCAATTCTGCCCATTTTAATGGCGGTTTGGGCTTTAGTAAACTGAGCAGTTAAAACCACCGGAAAAATCACCAAAAACTGTCTGTTTCATCAAATCGCCATTTAGTAAATCTATCCCTATGACTTTAACAGATAATCAGGTGCAAAAAAAGTATGTGAGATGAGAGCTGGAGCGTCACCCAGGACCGATGGCAGTTTTAATCCATCATCCAAACATTACCGTAAAGAACATCATATTGTAATGGAGAGACTGATTAAAAGTCCATGGAGCCCTAGGCAAGAGGTTGGTTTGGACCCCCATTTTGTAAAAAAAAAATCCCCAAAACACAGAAAAAGGTATTAGAGTAATCCAGATGCCCTAGACAGCAGCCTCAATTGCCTAATTGGTGATTCCGCTCGGTTGTAATGTTGGTAACTAACTGAAAAAACAGTTGAGACAAACACAAACAAAAAAACACTTTGCTTGCTCAGTTGGTTGGACTGTACACCACCACTAGAAACAGATGTCTTAATTATAAATTAACTCTGATTTAGGAACATTTTTGTGCAGTTATTTTCGTCTAAAAATATTCACACGGCAACATTAATCTCTCCTGTTAGTTCTGCTACCGAGCACATGAAGAATAATATGGTTAATGTTCGTGTATTAAAAACCCCCACCGATGTTTATACATCAGAACAGGTTGCAATTAAACTCTGTGTCCTAAAATGAAGAGCTGACAAAGTTTTCAAATCAAATTAAATCAAATTTGTGGTTTTTCTACAAATCACTGTTTTATTAAAACAGTATAATGATTATGTGCACATAAAAACCTCACCACCAACTCCAAGGCACTTAATACAAATTTTAACTAAAAAAAAAAGCTTTTTAATACCAGGCTTAACAAGGTTGAAAGCTTGACAAGAGCGAGAATGGAGAGAACAGTATGTGATTTTTTTTCATGACCTTTAAATAAATGCTTTTCAAGTGATAATAAAAAAAAAATGGAAAATAGCTGGTGAGGATTTTAACAGAACAACAGATTTCTTTGGAAGTTTCCAATTAAATTTTTGGCAGTGCCGTCTGGGTCGTTGATGTGTTGAACCTACATATACAGCAATGACTGAACTGCTTTTTGTTTCTGAGAAATGAAATAAAACAAGAATTAAATTGCTATGATTATTACAGCTTATCATGGCAGAGACAGCCAGACAGCGAGTGAGTGTTCCAAATCCGAGCCACCATACTCGGCCGTTCGGTCCCATGTAAATCCATAACAAGTGGGAATATGCAGGATAAATTTCACCTCGTTGTATAGCCCTGCTTAGCGGTGATAAGCTGTCTATCACAGGCGAGCAGGACAGCGCATTCTTTCGGCGGCATGAGATCTAAGTCAGGTTGTTCAGAGAAAGGTGAAAACACTCCATTGGGGGGAGAAGATTACTTTCTGTAGCTAAAAAGTGAAACTAAAGTATCATGCATAGTTATAAGTTATGCTGTTCACAAATTTGAGAAAAAGTTACCCATGAAATGTGTGTCATTTTTATATATTACTTTATGTTTGTTTGTTGCCTAGTGATCATTGTTTGCCTTACGTTTATTCAATCCAATCCGTAGAAGATGAGCTTTGTGGTATGGTGTGTACAGGACAAAATGAGCGCAATAAAGATAACAAGAATGCAACGCCTTACTGTTAGAATTGTACAATAGTAAAGTACAGTACAAGGGAAGTGGAAGTGTGCATCTGGTCAGGGATCTGGTCAGGGGTCTGATCTTTAAAATCTGTGACTGTGAAGAGCAAATTAGAGACAGTTGTAACTATGGATTCTAGTCAATAATGAAGTGTATTGGTTGATTTTTGTTTAGGATCAATGCTATCTGTGAGCAGGAAAGCAGTATTGTAACAATGTTACTCTTCTCTAATTCTCTCTTTTTACAAGATGCATTTGTTTGGAAAGACATTGTATCAGCTTTACATCATTCTAGTAGTTATGCTTCTGACAACATCCTGAAGACACTATAATCTGTAACATATCCATACAAAACAGTACTGAGCATATCCTAGGCCACAAACTTCTCTCTTGGAATATGTCACAGTCACAAGAATATAGACAGTTGCAGTGGGATTAATGGTGCCCAAAATCCCTCCCTAGAAGACAAATAAATTATTTTAAATAGAGCTGTTGCACTGCCAAAGCTGCAAGCACAAACTGCGAATCCGGCTGTCTAACCAACCTCAAACTGGACCAAAATCACAATCGTACCTTGAACAAGTTAGATGCTCTCGAAACAGTCGAATTCAAATTTCAGACCTGCTCCAATTAATCTAGCATCTCTTCTACGAAAACACTGGTTCAGAGCACACAATGGCTGCCTCTGTGTGTAGGTCTCAGGCTCACTTTATTAATTTACAGCTACCAACACCACAATCATCACACACAGGGATATCATCATTCATTTGACCTGAAGTTTGTTGAAGACATAAAATTCACCCCTTAATTGTTTTCAGTTCCCAATTGACCAGTGGTGGAAACCTCATCCCACATGTATTGGTCAATTAGTATACTGTATATTCACCAGCTACTCCAGCCAGCTGCCCAAGGGTTCATCTCAATTGGTTGCTGTGTGACCAGCTGGTTTTTTTTTTGTTGTTTTTTTAAAAAAAAAATGTTATATTTTTGGATTGGTCATACAATAACGTGCAGCCAACATTGAGAGTATGCAAATATAAACATAGTAGTCATACAGTAACTACAACCAGCGTAGTAACATAATAGCTAAATACAGGAATGTCACCAAGATTAAAGAAAAGGTTGACCAAGAATTTATACTAAAGCACAGGAGGATAGAGAAGAGAAGAAAGGACAGACAGAGAGAATATAGACGAGGGAGAGAGAAGTAGAGTGGCTAATTTCCATGAAAGAGATTGGGATGAACGGGAAGGACGAGGGAAGAATAGGGAGAGTGAAAAAAAAACATCCCCAAAAACCAGTGAGGTCATAGGAAAGGGGAGCGGGTTAGAAAAAAAAAATTTGGGCTCCAGAGGAATATCAATCTGAAGAACCGATTGAATCAGATGTTTAAAATCATTCCAGAAGCGCATAAGTTTTAGGCATCACCACCAGATATGGAGGAAGGTGCCCTCCTGGGAGCAACCCCACCAGCATCGATCATAAGAGTCCGGGAGGATCTTATGGAGACGCAAGGGTACATAGTACCACCGATACAATACTTTGTACACATTCTCTTTTATTTTGACACAAATCGAGCTGAAAGCTGCATGTTCATATATTTCTGACCATTCTTCGTCTAGTATCTGTAGATATTGATAGAAATATTTTGAGGGGATGTGGAGTGTGAATATCAGAAAATTGAAGAATGTTGTAGTAGATGTAAGGTCATTGAGATATCTGACACCTGAGAGCCATGGCTGGAACACTTTAGGAGTAAGTCCAGGAGCAAAGTCAGGGGAGTTAAATAACTGCAACATTGGGGTGGGGTGAGGAGAAAGGCCGAATTTTTGGGAGAAGTCCTAGATTGACATAGAATGCGAGATGACTGGGTCAAGAAGGGAGCGTTTAGGTCGCCGAGCCCTTGGGAGCCAAAGGAGTGAAGAGGGTGAAATCATTTCCAGACCCTCAGCCCCAATACAAGTCCATACTCTGGCATAACCAGGACTACACCATAGGACACACTGAGTGAGCTGGCAGGTGAGGTAATAGCGATGGAAGTCAGGTATACCCAGCCCCCCTCCCTGTGTGGACCTCCGAAGGACATTTTCCTGACCAGATAAAGTGAGAGACAAGAAACTGTAGAAACTTAAAGACATAAGGGGGCACACGTATATATAGGGTCTGGAAGGGGTAAAGAAGTCTGGGAAGAATATTCATCTTAACAGCGTTAATACAGCCAATCCAGGAGATATATAGGTGACAAGGTCTTGTTTTATTTGGGCAAGAATGCGTGGAAAATTTGCTTGGAAAAGGTGGTTTTATTGCTTGGTAATAAAACTCCAAGGTATTTGATTTTTTTGGAGAGGCCATGGGAATGGAAAAGAGCGCTCTAGTATTTCCTTTTCTGGTGCTGTAATATAGAAGTCTAGAACCTCGGTTGTATCCGGGTTAACCTTATACCCCGAAAAATGTCTGTATAAATCTAGTTCGGCCAGGAGGGGGGGTGGTAGGGAAACAGTAGGGTGGATAGTCATAAGGACATCCTCTGCGTAAATTTTGTGTATAGAATGTCCTACTGGGATACCAACTATCTCCTGATTAGCACGGATCCTGGCCGCCAGAGGTTCGATCACAAGAGCAAATATTAATGGAGAAAGGGGGCATCCTTGGCGAGTGCCATTCAAGATAGAAAATGAAGTCGAAGTCAGACAGTTCGCTGAGATTGTAGCCGATAGGTTGCGCTATAGGGCTGAAATGCCATTCAAAAACTTGCCAGGGAGCCCCAACCTATCAAGAACTCCATCCACGAAAAAATAGGAGATACAGTTGAATAGTTTTTCAGCATTGAGTGCCAATAATAGGGAGGGAAGTTTATCACTATGTATGGTATGTATCAGGTCTATGACCCTTCTAGTGTTATCAGGGGCTTGACGCCCTGGAATGAAGCCCATCTGGTCCGGATTAACAAGGAAAGGGAGGAGGGGGTTTAGTCTGGAGGCCAGAATTTTAGCAAAAAGTTTCAAGTCCACGCATAACACAATAAACAATATCAAAGGGTGCGTGGGGGAGTGGTCCTAAGCCTGAGGAGGATAGGTGCGAGGACCGGAGGACCCACAAAAAATTTCCTTAAAGAAAGATAATGACGATAATAACAAATCAGAGAACAGTGTGAAAACTATAAACAATATATATACACTAAACATATTGCATTAAGCAGAGAGACAATTAGGAAAAGGGGCAAGGTAAGGGGTATAGGTGGGGGGAGGGGAGAGAGCATTTAAGACAACCTGATATAATAGCATTTAAAGTAGAATAATATGAGAAATCAACCTATATATCAAACTTAATGCGAGGGAAACAAGAGGAATGAAGTCGTCATCAGTAACTAAAAGTCCAAGGGCTAGATTTACTAAGTTGCGGGTTTGAATAAGTGGGGATGTTGCCTATAGCAACCAATCAGATTCTAGCTTTCATTTATTTAGTACTTTCTATAAAATGACAGCTAGAATCTGATTGGTTGCTATAGGCTACACCCCCACTTTTTTAAACCCGCAGCTTAGTAAATCTAGCCCCAAGAGTTTGACGTAGCTGTTTTTAAAGGAAGGGAATCTCAGATAACTTGAAGAAGATTAGAGTTGAGTTTATTAACTCTTGTGTACATAGACCAATGAGTCTAATCAGATCAGAAGTTAGCAATAATACATTTGCACAAATGTTTTATAAGCAATAATCTTGGCACCCTTACGCAGAATAGCGTTTATCTTGGCATTTAAACTGATTGGATAACTATTGATTACGTCTACCTTTATTAAAAGAATGTGCCCCCCGCACCACAACAGGTTAAACTGAGGTCGTATCTCTGAGGTTTAAAAACGTAATTCTCTTATCAAGGTTTCTAAATAATCACTAGTATAAGACGGTGTGGCACGCAGACATCACCGCGATGCGCACATTTCCAGCCGTTACTGTAGGACTTCTGCTGCGCACCTCTGTGTTGCTCGAGAAAAAAATGAGCGGAGATTTTTGCCGTAACATCGGAGCGTTGTGTCTCCGTGAACATTCTGGAGGCACATCGCGCTGTATTGAATCTCCCCTTTAGTGCGCTTTGCCTTATTGTTGTACCCCAACCATTCCTCAAATAAGATTATGTGTTCATCACTCAAGCTCTTTATCTATCTTTATATTTATCTAGACTTTGTTAACTCCGCATTCCGTGATACATTTCATCACTGGAACTTTACTCTACGAAACATTATTTTTGTATTTGGGTTTAAAATAAGGAGCACAAGTGCAGCTACAACCAGTTTTAGTTGAGATTGCCCCCCATCTTCCCAGGTCTTCCAATCAGAACATGCAAAATTATGCAAACGTTATCATTTACCATGCTAATTGAATACACTTTACAGAAAATTATTTTCTATTTATGCACAATTAAGCATATAATGTCACACAATCATGTACGCAGCAAGCAGCATTTTCTGCACTTTCATAAATGACCTTTCCATGGATGGAAGAGCCAGGGACTGAGAGATTTAAAATGTACAAATAAATCATAGTGCATGATGGAACAAAAAGCCCAAAAAAACCAGAACGAGAAGCTATGAAGATGTTGATTACCCTGTTGCTAGGAGACACATCGAGATCTACGCAGAGAATAGCACTTTGTTTACCTAAAATGTTCTAAAAATATTATAAAGTACTCCCTCCAACAAAATCATCCATTCTAAATGCATGTTTGTAAGAGTGGGATCAGAGAGGACTGGACAATAACCACAGATACCGAATAAGACACTGAAAATTATAACTGCGTTTTCCCAGGAGTCATATGATTGACAGGTCTGGTACTGTTATTGCTTATGTCTCATAGCGTTTCCTAAATACATAAAAGTGGGGTTGTAATTAACCTCTTTTTATTAAATTATTATAAATCATTTCACAATGGTATAGTTATAAAGTAAAATGAGGATTATACTTTATACTTTCTATACGTAATCCTGTTCAGCATAACGTCTGTACTGTTCCCTTACTGAAAGCTGACATCTAAAATGATGACCAAGAAGGAGACTGCTGTGGCTTTTGTGTCTCGTATTACTGTGGAATTGGGAAGCAATAGAAAGAGACCGCACGGAAGGCTAAACTTTGATAAAGTGAGTGACTGACTTGCAGAAAGAAAGCTGATTCAAGCGAGATGCACACCTCCTAACAGTGCTAAACCAGCAATCAGGGCTCCCACCAGAAATTGAGGCGTCAAATACAAATGATACAGTCATCTTTCTCCACCATTTTAGCCCAAAATTAAATGAATAGCACCCAAACCACCCCAGTATTAAATTAATAATCCTATCACCCCCCCCCCCCCTTAAATTAATAGGTGCCATTAAGACCACACTATTAAATATTTCTCACCATTAAATGAAATAGCCTCCACGTCAAAAAATTAGCTGACACCATCTCCCTACTTTTAAATTAAGAGCCCAAACCCCCATCCACATTACATTAAGTGTCCACACCAGACTTACCTTCTTCATGTGAAGGCCAGAGCTCTACGCGAACATGCAGAGAGAAGGGTAGAATTGGACCTGGTTTATCAGAAAATGGACCTAGTCCCAGGAGAAGGTCCAACCACCAGGAGCTTAGCAATGTCAGGTTGCCCTCTCCCAATCGCTAAACCGTCTGAGGAGGTTTTTTGCTGCCCTCATCTCAGGAGCTGTGCTAATGGTCATGGTGCACCTAGTATGTCTGTTTGGACCCTGCCTGTCTGTTTCTCTCCTGACCTGATTGGTCCTTTGGAGCTTAAAACGCCCTCCTGTTCTATGTAATCTTTGTCAGTGCTATTATTATTAGTATTATTATTATTATTATTATTAATTATTTATAAGGCGCCACAAGGTTTCCGCAGCGCCGAACACAGTACAAACAATGGACAGTACAGGGAATAACAGTACAGAACAATAAACGAGTAATACCAAGACTTCAGATGCTCCAGGAAAAGCAAAAATATTGAGGTTGGAGCAGAAGAGAAGGTAGAGAGACAGGAGGGAGAAGGGCCCTGCTCATTAGAGCTTACATCCTAAAGGGAGGGCAACAGACAATCGGCACAGAGGGAGTCAGAGGAGGGGAGCAAGCGCACCCTTTTCAAAGGAGGATCCAGGAGATGAGAGCGAGCATGGAAAGAGGGTTAAGTGGAGGGCTGGTAAGCTTTGAGGAAGAGATGAGTTTTGAGTGCCCGTTTGAAGGAGCACAAGTTAGGGGATAGACGGATGGAGCGAGGGAGGTCATTCCAGTGCAAGGGGGCAGCTCGGGAGAAGTCTTGAATTCTGGAGTGGGATGAGGTTATTAGAGTGGAGGAGAGGCGATGGTCATTGGCCGAGTGCAGGGACCGGGCGGGAGTGTGGATGGAGAGGAGATTGGAGATATAGGGGGCAGTAGAGTGGGAGAGGGCCTTGTAGGTGAGGGTAAGACGTTTGAAAAGAATTTGATAGGGGAAGGGGAGCCAGTGAAGGGCAAGGCAGAGAGGGGAGGCAGAAGAGGAGCGGCGAGAAAGGATGATAAGCCTCGCAGCCGCATTGAGTATAGAACCAAGGGGGGCAAGGCGAGAGCGGGGGAGGCCGGTGAGGAGAAGATTGCAGTAGTCCAGCCGGGAAATGATGAGCGTGTGGATAATAGTTTTGGTTGTTTCATTAGATAGGAAGGGCCGTATGCGGGCAATGTTACGAAGTTGAAAGCGACAGGATTGCACAAGAGATTGAATGTGGGGGTAAAAGAGAGGGAGGAGTCGAGGGTGACGCCAAGGCAGCATAGTTGTGGGACGGAGGAAATGGTGGAGTTGTTAATAGTGATGGAGAGATCCAGATGGGATAAGGACTTAGACGGAGGGAAAACAATAAGTTCTGTTTTTTCAATGTTAATTTTGAGAAAGCGAGAGGACATCCAAGAGGAGATGGCAGAGAGGCAGTCAGATACACGAGAGAGGAGGGGAGGGGAAAGATCAGGAGAAGAGATGTAAAGTTGAATATCATCATGTATAGGTGATACTGAAGGCCGAATGAGGTGATGAGAGCACCAAGGGAGGAAGTATAGAGTGAGAAGAGTAGAGGGCCAAGAACTGAGCCCTGAGGGACTCCTACAGGGAGGGCAGGGGGGGGGAGGATGAACCGGACATAGATACAGAGAAAGAGCGGTTGGCGAGATAGGAGGTGAACCATGTAAGGACACAGCCAGAGAGACCGAGAGAGTGAAGTGTCTGCAAGAGGAGGGGGTGGTCCATGGTGTCAAAGGCTGCGGATAGGTCCAGGAGGATGAGCAGGGAGAAGTGACCCCTGGATTTAGCAGAGAGGAGATCATTAGTTACATTGGTCAGGGCAGTTTCAGTAGAGTGGAGGGGGCGGAAGCCAGATTGGAGAGGGTCAAGGAGGGAATTGTCAGAGAGGTAACAGGTGAGGCGGTTGCAAACAATTCGCTCGAGAAGTTTAGAGGCGTAGGGGAGAAGAGAAATGGGGCGGTAGTTGGCGAGTGTGGTGGGATCGAGGTCTAGTGCTAGAAGTTACCCTTGTCTCCAGACTCCTGGACAGCTTACTCTCAGAGATTCTTTACTTACGGGTTTGTGCTTGAATTGACACTCCACTGAGGGGCTCTGGGCTTGTCTCAGTTGCATTTGGACTTTTGTTGTCTTCAGGTGATCAGGAATATTGGATATCCCGCATTACCAATATTACACCTGTGAATACTATTGACTATCAGAACTCTTATTAAACTGTTTGAAGTACTACACACTGCCAGTGATTCAGAAGATCCTTAATTGCTACAGCTGAGACTACCATCACTAGAGACTCTGTGCTGTGCTCATTAATCAGTTGCTACCTGTGTTTATTATGCCTTAAATTGCCTAACATAAGGCATGCATTACTTTTGCAATACTATTGTTTACCAACTGCATTGTAAAGCAAAGGTATGATTTGAATAGCAAGACACTGCCATCTCATGGTTATGTAGTTTTTCATTTCCACTTTCTGACAATATTTCATGACTTTCAGGCACCTGTAACCTCACGCTAAACACTCCAATGAGCAATGGGGTCTGATTTCTGCTTGTGTTGCAAGGGACAACTGCATTTAACAATCAGAATACATATCACACTTTTGCTGTAAGAGAAGGTCATTTCTTAGGTCTAGTTGTCCTGCAAATAATCAAGACCCTCTTGTATAATATGGAGTCAGCGGAGGAAGTGACTTTTTTTTTGCACTTTGTTCTGGCAAATGCCATATAGCCAGTTGCTAAAGGCAGAGTAATCCTAAAGTAAAAAAAGGAATAGAAATACAAATACAAGAAAACAACCTCAACAGGCAGTTAAGAAAGAGATGCAGCCTGTCACACCCTAAAGCAATACACCCACAAATTGCTAGAATATTACAAATCAATAAATGAAGGATGAAACGTTGGCGCTTCTCTTTTCCCATAACAGGAAATGACATTTCCTGTTGCGGGAAAAGAGAAGCGCCAATATTTCACCCTTCATTATTGATTTAAAAAAGGAATAGGGCAATGCCAATTACAAAGTTGAGCATATTGTGGTGTACAAAGCACGTCGTGATAATGTAAAGTTACCAAATAGAGCTGGGGCTTCCATATTGTTCCCTCACCCAGATTAAAACAACCCATTATTCATAGATTCCTATGCACAGTGCTGCTAGTGGTAAAATTATCATGGAAAATGGCATTATACATGTGAAAAGCTATTCTCAGACACAGGAGTACTTTCGTTTTACGCTGTAAGAAAAGCTACAGATCAGCAACGTTTTACAATAAACAATGTTTCATTCGCCACTTTTAAAAAAAACTACATATTACTACTATTTTGTATTAAAAATATATAATAAAATAAAAATGTCTGCATTATACAACCTACTGCAAGCATGCGAGAAGATATTTCTGCCGAGGAAAAAACTTCAAATTCCCATTTCACAGTTAGATGACTCCTGTGAGCAGAAAAATGTGCTTTGAAATAACATTTTCAGGAGCAGCTTTTATCTTGAAAAGTACGAATTTCCTAACAGCCATCAATTAGTTTCAGGCAGAGGTTTTAGGGCTCTTTCACACAAACGCGGCAAGAAAATTGGCAAAAATACATGAAAATGAATGCACGCTTCATGATGCATTGTAACCCATTTTTAATGCACTTGTCACATACTGTGCTTTTACCGATACATTGTATTGTACTGGTCGTTATTGTTAAAATGGTAGAAGCCATTAGTGGCAGCGGAACCATTGAATCTTATTTGACTTATTTTACCGTGCTTCTTAGGTGTTTAATATTGTGTGATTAGAACTTAAAAAAAATTCTGCAAAAAGGCACACGATGGTTCCGTATTTGATTTAAAATCTACTAAACCTTACACTGAGCCAACAGACCAATTGTTAGTAAACCAGTCGTTTCTTATGCCGTTAAATATATGTCCTGCAGAGGAAGATATACATATAGGGTCTGATTCAAGTTGGGATGTACGTCCGTGTTCGTAACATATGTTGCCTGATTGCGCACTTTGCATTCCCAGAAACAGGGGTTACGCCACTGAGCGCAATGGCGAGTACTTTATATCCTCATGTATTTGATACTTACGATCCCTGGTGGCTTGAGAGGTGGATTGTGGGGAGTGAATGGGGCGGACTAACATGGCCCATGTACATTGAATATTGATTTTTTTTTTCATTAGTGTAAAATAATTTCTGCAAATAAAAGTTATGTGCATTCTGAGGTGAAATTATAGAACATAGGTGTAGATGTATACTTCATTCAGCTATCCCCTGTGGCTATGTGTTGTGCGGTCACTTACTTTGGAACCTTATGATGCGGTGCCGCTCATTGTTGCCCTCCTCTGCTGCTCCGCTTGTGGTGTTGCATCCGCAGCCATAGGATTCTCTGGACTTTCAGGGGTTAAAACACAACGAACATGGAGTGGTCACTAGTAGTGTGCAGGGCAAGGTCAATTAAATGTTGAGCGCCAGATCATCTCACAGCAAAACAGACATACTGTAAACTTCAGCAACTGTTAAATGTTATACTGCTCCTCTATTCCATCTGCCCATCTCTTGCTTAAGTCCACTGTATATAATTATACAGCTGCAATCCCGGTGTTGCTGGGTGCAGTAGTTCCACACATTCTAGAGAATGTGTGGAACGAACTTGAGTACGAACTTTGGAGGTTCGTACTCATGTTCCAGAAGGACTCTCTGACACCCCACTATCCAGGGATTCTTCTTGCCACGGTGCATCCCATCCCAAACAGGGACCCTTTTCCTTTAGCCCCATTGTTGCTACTGGCCACACTGGACTTGCAATTGTCCTTCCAATATCCAGGGACCCTTCCATGCTTGGGAGCCACGCAGCAGTACTGTGCAAATCATTATTTAAGAGGCAGACCTCTTATACATCCCTATGGCCAGGTACTCTGCCTCTATAACCACAGGACTCCATCAACTTCTCGCTGTGGGGGCTTCTTATTTCTAGTCCCCCCCAACCACATTTAGGGGCGCCTTTTCAAGGGGGATTTCTTACACGGCAAACCTCCTCTCCAAATTCAGCTCCTGCCAGCCAGCTGCCACTGTAGCGTGCCCCCCTCACAGTATGGGGGCCTTTTAAAGTGGTCTCTCCACAGGGTCCTCTCTCACATCACATGTGGCTGCCAGCCAATCACACTCACCCCTTCAAGGGTCTATGTTTGCCACCCGTGCCTCTTTCTTCTCCAGGCGCGCTCCTCTGTTTTACTGCTTTTTTTTGGTTACTTATTATTGTAAATACATATATAATATAATGTTGTGGACAGTGTTTACATTTATAACTAATTAAGAGAGAGCACAAATCAATAGAAAGGATTGCATTTATTATGCAAGACATTAGGAAGTTTATAGTGCAATTGTAATACTGGCATATTGGGACTTTTCCGAGGCAAATCTTTAAAACTTGGGACTTGGTAACAGGATAGGGTCATACTGTATATACCATGCTTGTAAATATTATATTTATGCTATGGATACTATGCATACAGTATATTAAAAAAACATTTTGCGTTTGAGAACAAGGGAGCAATGTCGCCCGTCCAAAATTCTCTGCAGTTGGTGGTGGTAACATGATGATGTGAATTGTGTATTCAGAAATTGCCCGGCATGGCCTGATAGCGTGAATAGCATCATCAAGGCCACGCCCTCTTTACTAAAACCCCCCACGGGATCTGGGAGGCTGACCTACTCTCCTGGTAATCCAGGAAGAGGCTCTGAATTCCGGGACTCTCCCGCACATTCCCATAGAGCAGGCAAATATGTATCAGTTGTTTGAAACTTTTGGTGCTGATCTGTTATCACGTGAAAAACTGAGAACGCTCATAATTTGGGGGTTAGAAGTTATTACTAATGCCTTATAGGAAGCCTACTTATGTCACCTTTGCCCGGAGCCTTTTAATTTGTTAAATTAGCCCTGTTATCCATGTCACTGACCCTACACACAGGATAATAGCCCTGGCTCCGTAAGGGTAATTTCATCGACGCCTTTTACTATTTTACTGCTGGTGTAAAGGAAAAAGTGTTCCGAGAGACAAAATAGCAAAAGCTGTATAATATTTTGTACTCTGTGCGACCTTTGCTCCGTCTCCATAAAGGACTGAAGGAGTCAGCACTATTTTTAATGGGCAAGGTTTCTCCTTAGGGAAATTTGTGTTATTAATATCATCTGCTGTGTGAATGTGAGGTGTTAAAAAGATGCACTAAGGTAAGCTCCAACCAAGCGGCAGACACCTTCCTCCGCCTCAGCAGAATTTGTCGTCTTCAATTCATTTACGAGCCCGTTTGCTTCAATGTAGCAACTTAACTTTTATGTCCTCTGTTTGGGAAGTGCCCTCAACTGGTACCCCAGGCGTGAGCATGAAGAGATGACCCCGGGGGGGTAAATTTATCAAAGTGCAAGCGCTTTTATGTCCAAAGTCGCCATATGTATTAAACTGCAATTTTGAATGTCCCAAATCCAATCTTTGGTGATGTGAGACGATTTTAAAACAACTACCCTGTCAAAAAACTTTTTGTAATATTGCCGGAAATGCAACAGAGAAATCGCCGTCAGATAATTAATAACAATTTTTGCCCCTCTAAACAAGAAATCAGGATTACTCTCAGATGAAACATTGAATTCTGCCATCTGTTATGTTAAGAATGGCTCTAAACACAGGTGATTTAGCCTTTTGGGTGATTTAGCGAGATTTGCAAAATCCAAGCTTCATACATTTTCTTCAAATGTCATAAATCGAGGCAGCGATTTGTAAAGTGGCTATTTTGGTTACATCAGTTTACTGGCAATTCATTATCAACTCGCACTTTCATACATCAGCGGATTCAAACTCGCACGAGAAAATCACTGAAAACGGTATATCGCAGCTTGATACGTTTGCGCCCAGGCCTCAGTCCGATGCAGAATGAGGAAACAGAGGACATTGGGAGAGGGGAAAATATCCCATGTCAGGACCTGCAATTTAATATCTGCTCACTTCCTGCAGAATGTTTATCTAGTTTCACATGTCCCCCCTGGGTAATGAGCACTTAAAATGCCAGGGATAGTGCATTACTCCCAACTGAACCAATTCCAGCGGATAGTCTCAAATCCATGTTGTAATAGAGCTCAGAATGTACCCTCTTCTCTGATTTACAAATAAACAAAGGCGCTCTAATTTAAGCAGGGATGCAAACCACCCCCCACCCATCACACACACACAGACACATATGCACACACACAATTTTGCTCCCCCACCTTGCTTAAAAAAGGGCGTTCTTATTTGAAAGAGAATAATCTCCATTTTGAAACTGAATTGATCTTTTTTATTTAAGGCCTGTAGATTTCCAGACAGAGAAACACATATTTATGTCAATACAAGTACTTACTTCTAGCTCTTAGTACCAGAAGATCAGCAGATTTTCAGAAAGTGATGACAACTTTTTCAACTGTTTGAAGTTAAGTTAATTTAGTAAATAAATGAAAAATGTGAAAACTGTTCCTCTATTGCGCCACCTCCTGGTAGTTTTTGTGCATTCCAGGACTGGGTTAGAGAGGTAGTTGACACCACATTTCATGTTGTAGGTTGTCCAGCTTCCTAAAAGTGTTTGTAACATAGGGTGCCAGGTGTACAAATATACAAAGTCACCCCTTAAAACTGGGTTACCATTCTTAGCAGGAGTCCTGGAGCTATTCAGACAATGTGACAATGTGACAATCCCTCTTTTCAACTGTTTGCCCAAATTTATTTTAGGAAATAAATTAAAAAAAATGCATTATATTCTGGTATTGTGCCACTTTCCAGAAACCACTGAACACTTCAGTATTGGGTTATAAATAAAACAATGGTATTTTCTGAAACTGCAAAGTTTTTTGAAAGAATAACGCAAGGTGTGATTGGTCTGGGTGCTGCCAGAAAAATTGCTTATATAGAAGTAGGGATGGGATGAAGCCAGAAGTGACACAGGCTTAGCACAGGGTGAAACATACCTTAGCAGCTAAGGGGTTAATATATTGTAGTACATTTCTGGAAAGGCAGAACCTGTTGATTGCTGACCTGTAATGTCTGACAGGTGCAACGTCACCTGGTTTTATCAGACCTGGAGCTTTGAATAGTGTGCTGGGATCCCCCACCCAGACCCTACAATAGCACCAGCCAGGGAGAAGCTGTCTCTCTTAGGTCAGGAGGAGAAGGCTGTGTTTCACCTGTTCCTGCTACAACCTTGTTTGCACTTATTTCCCCATAATGCTTGTGCAATAAATAGGATTTCCCATTATCCTCTGTGCAGTATACAGGACTTTCCATTAACCTTTAGCTGTATACAGGATTTCCCCTTAACCTCTGTGCAATATATAGGATTTCCCCTTAAATTCTGCATAGTATATAGGATTGCCCCTTATCCTCTGTGCAGTATATAGGATTTCCCACTAACTTTTGTGCATTATATAGGATTTCACATTAACCTCTGTGCAGTATATAGGATTTCCCCTTAACTTCTGCATAGTATATAGGATTTCCCCTTATCCTCTGTGCAGTATATAGGATTTCCCATTAACCTTTGTGCATTATATAGGATTTCCACTTATGCTCTACGCAGTATATAGGATCTCTCCTTATCCTCTGTGCAGTATATATAATTTCCCATTGATCTCTGTGCAGTATGTAGGATTTCCCCTTATCCTCTGTCCAATATTAAACTTTGTGCATTATATAGGATTTAAACTTTGTGCAGTATATAGGATTTCCCCTTTGTCTCTGCACAGTATATATGATTTCTTCTTAGTTTCTGCAGTATATAGGATTTCCTCTTTGTTTCTACACAGTACATACAATTCCCACTTAGGGCTAGATTTACTAAGCTGCGGGTTTGAAAAAGTGGGGATGTTGCCTATAGAAACCAATCAGATTCCAGTTATCATTTATTTAGCAGATTCTACAGCCAGAATCTGATTGGTTGCTATAGGCAACATCTCCACTTTTTCAAACCTGCAGTTTATTAAATATACCCCTAAGGCTTATAGGCAAAATACACTACAGGTAGTAGAAGTGGAGATGTTGGTATGGGACGTGTTTATATTGCTCTATAAGGCTCGTTCTTATGGATGATCCAGTTTTATTAACCATGAAGGTGGGTGCATTCAGTCACATAAATGTGATTTTCGGCTGGGTAGATGTAAATTGGAAGCTCTCATTTTAGGCTTCTTTGCGTTTGTAACCAATCAGATTCTAGTTATCATTTATTTAGCAGATTCTACAGCCAGAATCCGATTGGTTGCTATAGGCAACATCCCCACTTTTTCAAACCCGCAGCTTAGTAAATCTAGCCCTTAGTCTCTGCATAGCATATAATATTTCCTCTTACCCTCTGTACAGTATATAAGATTTCCCTTTAAGATATGTACAGTATGTAGGATTTCCCCTTAACCTCTGCACAGTATATATACGATTTCCCCTTAATTTCTGCACAGTACATAGGATTTCCCCTTAGTCCCTGCACAGTATAAAGGATTTATCCTTAGTCTCTGCACAGTGTATCTGATTTCTCCTTAGAAGCAGCACAGTATATAGAATTTCCCATCAGTCTCTAATTTTAGCAAGTAACATTTAGTTTATTACATTATTTGTGGATAGTTTATTTGCCTGGAAAATGCAGTAGATGCTATTCAGCAAGAACTCACTGAATAAATACTGCACTAAGTTTAGATCTGTTTGCTTTGGTTTGAGATATTTACTTATTGCAACGAGAAAGTGAAAAATGGCAGAATGTTTGTCTTTCAGATTAAAGGAAAACTAAAAGGGCAGAAAATTCGATATAGAATGTTAGTTCTTTAGATTCAAACTAAATAAATTATGCATTAGCAGTTGCATTTTTAATTTTTCCCGATACAGTTGGCTGTTAGGTACAAATATATAGATCTTTCACATTACATCTACAATGCTTTGCAGAGGAAAAAAATGTTTAAGTATATCTATGAATACTACTAGGATTGAAATGGTCTATATATAACCTAATCTGTGATGTAAACACAGGTTCTGAAAATAATTTGTAAATTGCCTACAACAATGATGATGATGGGAGAGTTACAGGGAGCTGGCTAGTGCTACCAACCTCCATAGCACTTTAAGGATGTAAGCAGAGCAAGTAGACCTCCCAACAATCAACCCATCAATCCATCACCTTGTCCTTGTAGCCTATTCAGACTGTATAAAATAAATATATTTGTTTACCTGAGATGTAAGTGATCAAAGCAGAAGCATAGAGCTTGTAAAAAAAATATAACAGTCATCATCTTCTTGTCACCAATACAACACTAGTCTAGTTTCATATTGTGAGGGCCTTGCACCATTGGTTTTTGTGGACTCATTGTAGTAAGACGTTAAAAGCTTAGGGTTAGTCAACAAGCCAGTGGTCTCCAACTTCAATGATCTTGCCGTTTTATTCAAGAATAAGTTTTATTCAAGAATAAACTCGCTTACTCACACCCCGGGGGAAAGATCAGGACACCATGTTTCCCTCTCTCTCTCTCACCTGACTCCGAATGACCTGCTTCTGCTCCTGATGTGCCCATTTCATATTGGAAGAATAAACGCGGGAATAAGAGGAGGTTCAGTCCACCCCAGCAATTATCTCCTTAAAGCTGAGTTAAATAAGAAAAACGTAAACTTAATTTAAACGTTGATCACTTAAATAAATGCAAAACTGATCATGAGCAACGACGTATGTATTGATTGCATATTCCTGGAAGACAAAGATGTAGTTAAACAATATAGTTATGTCCTGTACTACGCAGATGTCTCCCGTGATTTGGATGTAACCATTTCTCATTTGTTTAATAGGTATTTACTCTGCAATTACATCTAGTATGAACCTCTACAATCTCTGGACCTCATCTGACTGCAAAAGGGTTTAAAAAATAGTGAAATTATTTGGAAGATAGAGGATCAATCAGCTACTGAGAAATTGTCCACCCTCTGGCCTTCACCCAGGTGGTAGATTACCTAAACGTAGTACGTGGGTGTAATTCTTCTGTGGTTTATTTCTGTTTGATTTTAACGTTCATATGATGTACTTGTTATTAATGTTTTTGTTCAATAAGCACTGTGACTTTTTTTCATATTACATCCCGTTTTATAACGTTTGTGTGTGTACTTAATAAATTCACGTGTCAGATGATTTTTATATAACTACATTTATGCAAGGAATTGTTTGGTTTGCAGTAACTCTGATTAAATTAGGTTGTGAGTACATTTAGTCAGGAGGAATGAAAGATAATATAAAACTGTCAACTCTAGTTCTTTTTTTGGGGGGGGAGTCATCAAATTAAGATCTTTTAAATCTTAAAATCATTTCTACCGCTCAATCTTTCTAATTCAAATATCTGCTAATATCTTACCAAATCCAGGTCCTCCCCCCACATCTCCTGTATATGCCATTCTGATTCAGAACACTATAGAAGTTTTGGTGGCAGTCATGATTTCGACTCTGTAAATGTTGGCACTTGTGTATTGACAGGGGGGGATGTCATCAGTGTGACTACCAACATTAAAAGACCAATGTCATAGAGTCCAGCGGCTATACCCCGACCTGGCAGCGTTGGTCTTTTAATGTTGGCATTGTAATTGGCAACACTGTGAATGTCACCAATCACACTAACGACAATCTTCCACTGTCACTTTCAAAATACTTTAAGTGTGCCATACTGAATGCACTCTCTGTTCGTAACAAACTAACCCACATCCATGACCTGTTTCTCTCAAACAATCTCAACCTTCCGGCAATAACAGTGTTCTGGCTCACACAATAAGACACTGTGTTACCTGCAGTCCATACACAGGGTGGTCTCCACTTCGCCCACACCCCCAGACCTAGAGGTAGACAAACAACTACACTGATGTGGTCAATGATTTGATATTTGCTAAATCTAATGGCAGTTACTCACTTCTAATTCTCCTGGATCTCTCTGCTGCATTTGACATTGTTGACCACTCACTTCTTATACAAGTGCTGCATTCCCGAAGTGTTCAGGACACTGTCCTAACCTGGTTCTCATCCTACCTATCTAATCGCACCTTCAGTGTTCACTTCTCTGGATCCACCTTCTCTCCACTCATCCATTAGAGTACCACAAGTCTGAGTCCTAGGACCTCTCCTCTTCTCTATCCATACTACTTCTGGAAAACTAATAAGCTCCTTTTGATTTCAGTATTAACTCTATGCAGATGACCTACACACATTTCCAGTATATGCCCACATCTCGTGCAAGACACTGCAAAATCTCTAATTTATTACACTTTTTACTTCCTGCCTTGACTATTGCAACTTTTTTCTTACTGGTCATCCCCTATCTTTCATCCCTACAATCTATTTTAAATGCAGTGGCTAGAATGAGTTTCCTTGCAATACTGCTGTTCCAGTCTGTCAGTCCTTACATTGATTGTCTGTATTTTACTGAATTCAATATATAACACTTCTATTAACATACAATGCCATTAATACAACTTCACCAACATACGTCTCTTTACCTTTCTCCATATACCTCCCAGCTAAAATCCGTCACTGCCCAAGATCTGCTTCTCTCATCCACATTGGTTACCTGCCCCCATTCCTGGTTACGGAACTTTTCTCAGACTGCACCCACTTTGTATAATTCCCTCTCTCTTACCACAAGACTTTTCTCTAGCCTCAAACCTTCAAGCATTCCCTGAAAACTCACTTCTTTGGACAAGTTTGTCATCTTTCCAAACCATCTTCTTTACCTCACTATGCTATTATACCCAATTACCGACCCCTCTAGAGTTCACTCAAGATTTAAATTTATTCTCTTTCTATACTCAGACAACCTACTGACCCCCAAACCAGTTTTTTCCCATTTCAGTAAGGCTGGACCAATATGCCCTTTGTGGCCCTCAATCAAATTCCGACTGTCCTATAGATTATAAGGGTGCGAACAGGACTCTCTTACTTCTCAGTCTGTTTGTTAGTACCCAGTCTTGTTTGATTACTTTGTTTGTTCCAATTGTAAAGTGCTGTGCAGTATGCTGATGCTACATACACAAATGTTAATAACTACAGTGAACATTAAGGAGGGCTAAAGATTTTGTATTGTATAAGGAGAAAATGACAGAATACGGACACTTGTAAAACATATTCCCTGAGAAAGAAACCGATCTATAATTGGCTCTGTGAAACTAAGCAGCGGATCATTTGTGGATTTAGCTATTGACAGGAACAGAGGAAAAATAATTGGTTTGATTGACTAACTGGTGAGTGTTTCAAGACTACACAGACAAACGCAAAGAAGCCTAAAATGAGAGCTTCCAATTTACATCTACCCAGCCGAAAATCACATTTATGTGACTGAATGCACCCACCTTCATGGTTAATAAAACTGGATCATCCATAAGAACGAGCCTTATAGAGCAATATAAACACGTCCCATACCAACATCTCCACTTCTACTACCTGTAGTGTATTTTGCCTATAAGCCTTAGGGGTATATTTAATAAACTGCAGGTTTGAAAAAGTGGAGATGTTGCCTATAGCAACCAATCAGATTCTGGCTGTAGAATCTGCTAAATAAATGATAACTAGAATCTGATTGGTTGCTATGGGAAACATCTCCACTTTTTCAAACCCGCAGTTTAGTAAATCTAGCCCTTAGTCTTCCTCCACCATTAAACCAGGTCTGAAATATTCAGCAACACATTCCACGGTATGGCTGTTTGATGAACAGTAAATTGACCAATATAATGTTTCTAGAAATGGTGCGGCATCATTTTATGAAGGGGGAGATCTATCAAAGGGCGATTTTGCAAAAATCTACAAAAGATTTTCCTAACAAATTTGGCCATAGAGCTCAGTCACAGAAACCATCAATTTCCGCATTGCTAAGTGTAGAGCAGGGTGGGGAGATCTATTAAAGGAAGATTTCTAAATTTGCCATTGAAATCTCCAAAAAATAAATCTCAGACAGTCCAGATTGCCTGAAAAGTAATGAAATGAGTGAGATTTCCCATTCATTTCAATGATCAATGCATTTCAATGGGTACAGAAGAAGCCATGGAAAATGCTCAAATAAATAAATATATAAAGTATATAGCACAAAACGCTATACAGTTCCACAATGTTGTTGTGTTCCTTTGCCACTAATGTCATTGTTTGTAATGGAGGTTGGCACCTGCTCAGCCAATCACAAGAGGCAAGGATGTAAACATGTTTTTTAATTGGCTGAGTGTCTTCCCGTTTCTGGTATTTCTGCTCCCATTGAAATTGTGTTGCCTATTCAAATGAAAGAAAAACTGTTACTAATTCCCCCCTCCCTCCACACCAAATTATTTTAATTTAAAATAAATAGATTTTTAATATTTTGGAGAGCCTGGGAGACTTTCTGTCAGTTTTCACCAGAAGATTAAGTTATTCTGTGGTTTAACCCTAGGCCAAGGGTTTTTTCTTTTAAACGTGCATTTTTTTTTCTTTTATATATGTGCTTCTTCTTTACCCATTTTTCTAGACTTCTCAGAACTGAGAAGTGTTGGTGATGTAACGTCTACCCTCATAATGTAACAATCACTGGCAATCGGGTACACAACGTTATTATGGTGATCAGCTAATTGACCAGCTTCATGGCCATGGAGGATAACCATGGTCCTGGGAGTTAAAGAACTTTCTTGATCCCTCTCCCCTTAATCGTCTACATGTTTATTGATACCAACTTACACTACAATGGGTAAATCCCCCCCCCCCAAAATAGCCACTAAACCCCACAGACACCTGACATGCTGTGGTCTTCTCACTGGATTGGTTGGTGCAGCTGGTGACATTCACAGATGTCAGTTGTGTGTTCTCTGACATCACAGAACATTTTTTAAGAAAAATTCTGACTAGCTTGGGACCTCCGAGCCCCCCAGAAGGCCAGGTCCAGGGGCTTCAGCTGTCCTCCAGCAGGTCGTCGGGCTTGACTATCCACCAGCTCTGAAACCTAACATAAGCCTTAAACTATCCAAAAATGGCTCAGGGCATATTTCTGTAAGCTTCATGTTTCATATCTACCAGCGTGTGCAGAGGAAAACATGAGTTACCAAACTTTTTAAAAATATATATTCACGATTAAATTATCCAACACAAGAATGAAACAGGAAACAGGATTTTTAAAACTAAACTATTACCATGCAGTTATCTTGCACTTTCAAACCCAACGTTCAGAGTTGAGTCACCAGAGTCCTCAATCCATACATAACTAGACCTGTACCTACCTTTCTCTGGGTGCGCTGATGAATCGATCACCGATGGGCATCAGGGCTCCTCCTTTGAGGCTCTCTATTTGGCATCAGCAACTGCCGCCTCATCTACCAATTTTATGTTTCCATATTTCACTGTCTCTCTGCATTCCAACCGTACCACACTCTACTGGTTGAGTTCAGAGCTGCTACCCAAATTTTGGGTCACCATTCCGCTTCCGCATATTCCATTACTAAAAAATGTTTGTCTACTAATATGCAATGCATGGAGCCTAAAGGCCACTGGTGTAGATTATTGCTATTATCATGATGTAATCATCTTTTTCTTTAGGATAATTGTCGGGCGCATCCTTAAAGCACTTTCCACTTACACTCTGAACACTTACAATACATTTGCATAAGCTAAGCAAGAGTCATGTTTGTTTATAGCCTCTGTCACAGTTAATTTGCTGTTTGGAGGTTGCTATGATTAAAGTAGTTTTGCAGAATATAAAACATTACCGACTCCTTCCTCGGGGCCCCAACTCCGAACCATGTTGCTGTGACAGCTTGACAGCAGAGTATCCCTGCGCAGACACTGTCATCCTGTACTCTGGGCACCTGCTGTTTCTCTATTGCTTCTCCTTAAGAGGCTCTTTGTCAGAGCTGCTCTGAGCGGAGGTGTCAGAAACGCATTATTAAATTTTGATGCTTTATAACTAGAACTCGCAGCTGCTCCGAGTGAAAGGTACAAATGTCCGAGGAAGAGGAAGGGGTTAATAAGTAACACAATCAAAAGTCGCTAAAACTTTTTATCGCCAGTACCTCTGGGTCTGCAGATGTAATTAATTGGTCGGGTGAATTCAGGGGAGAGGTGTATTTAAACAGTAGCATTTTCTATCGAGCTGTCAATTTAGCAGAAGGAGAGGGAACAGAGGACTTGCTGAGCGGTTTAGCGTTTCATGGAGGGAACTTTGTAACACATGGAAAAGAACAATTTGGTCACTCAATAATCCTGGACTTTTCTGTTACACATAAAAACGCATTTTTTTATATTTTTATATATTAAATATATATATTTTATTTAAGTTTCCATATTGTCACATTGTGTAATTCAAAAGGACGATTGTTGCTAAGAAAATTGTCTTCTGTTGAACAATGCAAGTTTTGTGCCAAGAATTGTAAACGGTAAAATTTTCTCTGTGATTTTTGTGGGTTTGATAAGATTCTGTTATGCGCACTATAATCACATAGAAGTAGGATTCACATTTAACTGAATACTAAGGCAGGGATTCCCAAATCCAGTCCTTGGGGAACCCTAACAGGAACCCTAATATGTTTTCCATATCTCCTTGCTGGAGCACAGGTGTAGTCATTACTGACTGACACATTGTAACAGATCCACAGGTGGTATTAATTTAATTTGTCACCTGGAAAACCTGCGCTGTTATCGCACCCTGTGGACTGGATTTGGGACACTCTGTCCTAAGGATTTGGCTGAACCCAAATGCGACAGTCGGTAAGATTTGGTAGAATCTTCAAATGAATCCTGAATTTGGTGCATCCCTACTTTTTTCGTATTGCCGAGTCAACAGTGTTGTCTGAGATACCTATTGTGAGGATACCGGGTTTAATGTAACCCTCTGCGCCGCAAAGCTGGCCTACCTGGTACCTATCCAAGGTTCAAAATCACCCAGGCAAATATCCGAAATAAAATAAATAAGTTTATTTTAAAAAATGGTAGCACCAAACAGCAATAAACATCTTTAAATAATAACCTGCAACAAATAACACTACAGTCTGGCACAGACAACATACAGGGTATAATGAAAACACCTCACCAGTATCCTAGTCACTCTCAGGGACTGCTGTCTATCCATCCAAGCTTCTCCCCAGCTCTCCTTTGAGGCTACCAGTAAGGCAGTGATCCTAAGTCACTGTCACTCCGCTTTTGGCGAACACCCAGCTCCCCAAGACCTGGAGAGGAAGGTCAGGGCAACGGCGGTACTCCAGGGACCGATTGTCCCTTTCCTGTCAGGGCATCTCAACACCAGCCTGACTTCAGCTATCACGCGGTAGTGAATGCCAATTTGTTGTTCTCTGGAGTTGGTATTTAAAAGGCAGAAATGACCTCCTTGGAGTTCAAGGACCTTCCTGATTGGTCCTTTTCTGTGTTTACCTTTTTACAGATAGCAGATGATTTGCTCTTGATACAATTACAGCAGAAGTTGTTTAAACAAGTGAGGTTACAATCCAGAGACATTACATTTAAATATATAATGTAGTCATCTATCTGTTGACCTTTTCCCTAGCGCACACAGACACCCAGCTAAACAAAGACAAGAGACTCCCTGGTGTGATGTACATTCATGCAGGACTGGTGGACAATAATCCTTTTGCCTAGGCTGAGACAATGGACTAGTTTGCAAGATAAGAAACCCATGCTGGCAGACATTGTAACTACTTACATATAAAATATATACAAGTATAAACATGACAGACAAATATGGGAACCAGAGGGCTAGAAAAAGTATATGTTTTTATAGTCCACTTGTGAGAAACGAGGTGCAGACTGGTTGAGGGGATATTAATAACTCGTTTCACCACACCTGTTAAGACTCATTCACGGACGTGCGAGAGTGCGGTGCAAATGGCAAGTTTTTGCTCAAGTTTTTAGAGGTAAGCACATGGATTGCTGCACGTAAACTTTCCACAATGTAAAGGGAGGAGTCGGGTGGATCATGGACATTGCTTGATGGTAACACTTTTTTTTTTTTGCTGGATGAGGTTATTTAAATGAGATGAAGGGGTGAAGTAAGAGGAGTAAGGGGCGGAGAGTGTTCCTTAATTTACAGAAGGGCCACCAGCGTTTAACTTCCCACAAAACGACTGGATGTCCTGTGAGATGTCAGAGGTCAGGATTCCTCTTATACTTTAAATGTGACGCATATTGCATTTCATAGCATAATGAAAAGGGAAAAGGAGATGCCTGTCGCACCAGTGGACAAGAGCAACAAACCTACTCATTCACTATTGGACCGATGAATTGCTATCTGTAGTACTATATGGGGAGTAACCTTAAACTAAAATAGACCAGACAAGAAGTTGGTTCACAAGGTGCACATGAGCTCATTAATTAAATTGTAGGTAGTGGTATCATGTAACATTAATATAAAACTTAACTTTTATTAATGTTGTTTAAAATAACCAGAGAAATATCTAAAATAATGAGACAAATAGAAACAAAATGTGGATTTAAAATCAGCTGGATGCATCGATTGCCATATTCTCAAGTAAGCATTGGGGAATATCATATGTATAATAGGCACAATTGTTATGTATTATATTGGTAAGGTAGGTATAAGTTATAGGAATGTGTATTCTCCTAAATATCAATTCAATGCCTCCAAATAAGTTATCTTTTATATTTTTTCTTTGCTGGTAATCCCCAAACCAAGTCTGGTATGAGAGAGTCTCTATAAACATGTAGATAGAAGACAGATCTGAGTGTAGATATTGCTATCTAACCGGCTAGTTCTTGTATAACAAGTGATAATAAAACTGCTGTCTATATTTGAATAGATTGTACAGGGAGTGATTTGCTGCCTACCTCCTAAGCGCTACAAACTAACTTTGGGTTTAATGGAGCAGTGTCCCTAAATTAGCAACCCCTATATTTTCAATTGGAAACAGCAAGTGCATTCAGCAAGACGCCGACGCGCGTTTCGCTTGTGTGTGTTTATGCAAGGCAAGAAAAACGCGTTTTGATCCAACATAAGATAAACATTCAACCACAGAAAAGTAGAAAATGCAATAAAGACCATTCCTATAGATGAAGACCAAATGCAGTTATTTTAGGAACTAAAATTTGACTGTCCACATTTTCCAGTCTGTAACTGATTATTGAGTGCAAATTAAGGCACGGGGCCTTCTTGACAACTTTCCATTATGAAACAGTTAATCCTGACTTAATGTCTAGCTGCTCAAAAAAGTTAAAACGTAGGGCGGATGGTAAGATAGAGTGAGATCACTCCAAGGGGTATATTTACTATACTTTAGCTGTCATTTTGTAGAATGTACTAAATAAATGATAACTAGAATCTGATTGGTTGCTATAGGCAACATCTCCACTTTTTTAAAGACTCAGTTTAGTAAATATACCACCAAGTGTCCTCGTCCTCTTTTCTCCATCTCCACCAAATCACCTCCTCCAATCTTTGTTCTCTCCAGACTTATGTTAGTTTGTATCAGGGGTGGCCGTGGTAACATCTCGCCGCTTGCGGTGGAGTGTTACAGAAACAAAATAATTTTGTGCTTAATTGTTCTTTAATTATACCAGTGCCTGACGGACCAACTACTAACAGAAGCGCAAGTCAGAACTGGTAACATTCTATTTTCCTATTATCTGAGTTACTGGGGCATATTCAATTGGCGGTGTTACTGTTAAAAGTAACGCGGCCTGCGCATTATTACAGTTATTACGGTAATAGTGCGCATAATTACCGTTAATACAGTAGCTCTAATGCCACTGCGAGCAGAAAGCCGGTTAAAACTACCGTAATAACGGTAATAGTTTTAACCCGGCGGTAATTCGGGGGGAATTGAATTCCCCCCCATGGAATTCTGTGAAGTGGTATAAACGTGCTCCTTAGTAAAGGACAGTACAGTTTTTGACCCACATTGCAAATAACCAAAGAGCATACAGAAAGTAAATCACTAAATTAGAGTTGTTTACTTTAGAACAGATGAAATGTAATTGTATAAATATAAGAAAGATTTGTACAAAACACTTTGTACAGCAGCAGGGGGCAGCCTGGGGGCAGCCGGGGGGCAGATATAGTGCTTGCTGGGGTTACATGCAGCCATCTAGCTATTTCTCCTCTCCGGCCATCTTCCTGTGTCTCAGGGAGTGCAGGGAATTGATGAATTAGCAGGTTACTCGGTGCTTGGATGGTGATGTTGTGATCTTGCTATTACTGCTCTATTGCATACTTGCCAACCTTTTAAAAGTTAATTCCGGGAGATCCCGGGCAGAAGGGCGTGGTTGGAGGGCAGGACGAGCGGAGCGTGGTCAATCGCGTCTTTTTAGCCCCGCCCCCATGTCAAAATGCAGTTTTTGACGTGGGGGGGCGGTACCAAAATGATGCGACTGACCACGAATCGCGTCATTTTGACAGCAAGTTGCTGTATGTGGGATACTTTCCTGCTCTCCCGGGAGTCCGGTAGACCTACACGAACTGCGGGAGTCACCCGGGAGAGTTGGCAAGTATGCTCTATTGTGCATTTCATTAACAAGGCTTTGTTGATCTAGGACATGCCCTACCCCAACTATATATCTGTCATCACATTTTATATTTAACTCCACCTCCAATACAACATGGTTTTGCCTTATTTACTTACTTTTGCTTAACTTTCCTTAATGAATCAGGCCCAATGTGACTGATCACATAGTCTAGAGATGACCTACAATGGTTCAAGGTCTCAGTCATATTGCACCGCTACAGCAGTTGTTGCTGATACTCAGATTCTGACTTACAGTGAAAATCCATATTCATAAATAATTTTACTTGTCTCAACCAATAATCCGCAGAAAATACAAGATAAAAGGTGTAATTATCTCAAGTCATTAGAAAGATTACATGAAGAAGCATTAATAATAGAGTCAATTAAATTCCACTTGTTATGTCATTTAACATACGTGACCGTATTATGAACTGTTACATAATCATGAAAAAATGAGCTTTCATATTGCGGAATGAGATTAATTAAATGAGATATCCGGGTGGATAATGTGCATGAATGAGGCATTCACCTCTTTGTTGTAGGGCGCAGAACCCCCTCGAAATAACTTTTAACTATTTCTTCCTAATCTATTAATGGGACACATTTTCCAGTTGCACTTCTGCATTTCTTGACTAATATCACAAAAAGCTTCGGACACACAAAAGCCCTAAACTCCTTTTACTCACCATTAAGTTAAGCCATCAATGAGACAAAAACAGAAAAGTCAAAATAATAAAGGGTGAGGGACCCAAAGTTTTAGTAGTTTGGATCGACTATCTAGGTTTTTCGGTGAACCTTCTGCATCTGGACTGCTCTTGTCTTCACTCAGGTCTAAGGTCTATTTCTGCACTCCTGATGCTAACAATACTTTCTCTCTGTGGATATCTTTATTGTGGGATGCTGGTCAGTGGCCATCTTTATTGTAGACTGCTGTACAGTGGCCATCTTAATTGTGGGATGCTGGTCAGTGGCCATCTTTATTGTGGTATACTTTACAGTGGCCATGTATATTGTGGGATTCTGTACAGCATCTATCTTTATTGAGGAATTCTGTACAGTGGCCATCTTTGTTGTGGGATTCTGTACAGTGGCCATCTTCCATTTCAGCCAGTACCTGTTGCTAGGGGAACAGTGTCAGAACTAGCAGCATTTTGTCAGTGACACAGCGTTTAGGTGCAACATTGGGGTCTCCAGAAGATAATTCAGAGTTTATAAGAAAATGAGCTTTCATAAGCTCTCTCTCTCTCACTAAAGCTCACACTTTAATCCATCCTCCAGCTGTCCCGCATTGACCCCAGCACGCTGTGTCAGCGCTCTATAAGTTAACCCAGCAGTCCCCTGATTCACAGTGAACGGTCACAAAGGATTTAGCCAGTGTAACCAGCAAAGAGGTGCTGCAGCAGCTATACACTACCCAAGAAACATGAGCCATCCCTGGTGCCGTTGAATGAACCTAGTAGTGGCAATGATTACCCTTCAACAATTACTAATGAGATCCCCACAGAGCATGGGGGGGCAACTGGCAAGGTTGGTCCGTCCCATCAGAGTACAGGTGCGGGTTATGTTTATTTCTTAAATTACATTTCCAAAACTGAATGTTCCTAGGAGGGAATCTATGAGAGGGGCAGAAAGCAGAGATGAGTGCCAGCTGTGTGCCAACGTGGGCTACTCTCACGGGCTCCAGTTTTCTCTCTCAGTCCAAAGTCATACTGGGAGATTTTTGGCTTCTGACTACTTGGCCCTATATAAAGAGTAAGAGTAATTACAATATATTGCCCTAGAGTTGTCAAACACTAGTAAAAAAAAAAATACCCCCACTTTTATCTCTACATCAGCACACTTTCTGGAGTTAAAAGTGATGTTATTTGATAGACATTGGATTTTAACTAACATATGCCACTTTCTGCTTCACCCACCCCAAATGTTTACATTCCTCTACCTCTTTGAGTCGTCATATTCTCTCCCCTGAAGTAATACTTACACATCAGCTTCCATAAAGGTGCAGGAGATTGATTCATATTTAAGTGTCTATTTCTGCGTTTGGCTGTTTGAAGTCTGAATGAGAACTGAAACGAAGCAAGTAATGACCGTCCATTTAAGTAAACACATTTACATTTGACGTAAAGAGCTGTTTGCTGCAGCCTAAGCACAGTGGGTGGGATATAATTTCTCTCGCTATACAGTTTGTCAACATACATTACATAGTTACCCGTCTTGAGCTGAAATCAATTACCGCAAATATCCTTTACCAGGAATTCTTATATAAATACATAACGTCAGCTTGCACAAAAGGACGAATCTCTTGCTTTCTAAATGTCCAATTTTGTTCATGCATTCCATGAGCAGGTCGATGAGTTGGGCTGGTGCGACCAGGGGGTGACCTAGAGCCCCAATGGGTAGAGGGGGCCTAAAACACTGAGAGGCAGATTCGTGTTCAGCCGTATATTACCTGAATTCGCTCTCATGCTTACGTGTACCTAGGACTTTAATGGCAGAACAGGGGAGGAAGGGAGTAGGCGACTGCAGGGCATGTACATAAGGGGGCACCGAGGGCGTTCTGACGCAGATGCAGCCAATTCAAGTCAAAGGTTTCTCGCAAGTGGGCTTGTTTAATCCGTATCATTTGCACCAGTTACAGGACAGGTGTAAGTGACGACTGATAGTGATAACTGACACGGTATAGTCTTAGCCTTTGTATTAAAAACTACATGTATGCATGCGGTCAGATTGCACAGAACATATGTATGCAAGTTAGAGAGACTATAAAAACATATTGTTTGCACAGTATGCATTAAGAACACCATGATTTGTTTATTTATTTAATGTGAAAGAAATTGAACATTTAAAAAATATATATATATTTATTAATGATTATAGTATTATGAGTTGATCATTTATTTTCTAAAAAATGATTTTTGCATGCATTCTGATGTGATTTTGCACATATGCACATCTGTATCCTGCACTATGTTCTGTCTATTAACATTGATATATAATATTTAGGCAGAGGGTACTTACACCCTGATTCAAAACAAAACATATCTTGAGATCCGCTTGGATTTGAATACTGGCGGAATTGCGCTCGAGTTCTGCGCTCTTTTTCAAGCATAAGTTGCGTTCAGACCTGAATCAGGCTTTGAATGAGTGATAATCACGCTATGATGTCACTCATGCTATGATGTCACCGTATGACATCATGCTATGATGTCACCCTATGATCCAACCAGGGGTTCACCCCTCGGGGTCTCACCCTGACAAATTGACTACACATTGCTGCTGGGAAAATCAAGCGATCCTCCTGATTCTCCTGAGGATTTGACAAGACAGTCGATTAACATCAATAAGCATATGCCTAGCAGACAATGAGTTCCCAAGCTCGTACCATGATAGTGCCACTAACTCACTCACCCTAAATGATCCAAAAAAAAATAGTATCCTATCAGTCTATTTTAACCATATGAATGTTCACCGGGGAGGTGCTAAACAGAGGACAGTATAACTGCACCCAACTAGAATATCAGACAGGTGGAACTATGTGGTGCACAAGTACTAAAGAGCCTGTAAGCCATCATGTAAATGTCCCATGAGTTAAACCCCAGTTATTTTACTCCAGCAAGTAACTCCTTGAATATAGCGTTCCAGCGAATTTATTAAAATGCATAAAGTGTAATGAAACAAAGGTGAACCTGGGAACAGAAACATCGCTCACTAAATTTGGTTAAGAGAAGAGTGCAGCATGTAGAGTGCCGTAAGCTTGAACTCTGACATGATCTCAGTGTTATCTTACTGTCTAAAAGAGTGTTACCACGCGTCCTCTGCTTAGAAAGCAGTGAAGGTAACCAGCGTTCCATAGTGGCACGCAAAGACCGAAGAGCCTTAGGGGTGGTATGTAAATTTGTTGAAAAGTGTTTGGAATCATTGACCTACATATATAAAGTAAAGTGAATATATATATATATATATATATATATATATATATATGTATATATTCTATATTGAATACCCCCACTTGTGCATTTGGCTGTCTGAAGGCTGAACGAGATCTATAATGAAACAAGTGATGGTCGTACATTTAAGTAAACACATTTACATTATAATTGAGGTATAGGGGGGAATTCTTCTAGTAGGGAAGTCCCGTTGGAGTCTTGCGCAATGGAGCTCTGCAGAATGTTTGGGTACCGTAATTCAAGGAATAATGCGCAGCCGCAGATCGCTCAATGCTACTACGGGACCTAGCGCTGAACTGAAGCATCATTAGCGACTCATGTTGCTACAAGAACGTCTGTTTTCTCTTCCCAACAAAATCTTGTACACAAACCATCATCCGCCAGTTAGGTCAGGTGACAATTAACCATATAAAGGAGGGCTTCCGTGGAAAAACATATTTATGCCTTTGAGATCTTTCTGCAGCATTTTCCTTTTACAAAGAAGATAATTTATTTATGAGTATTTGCTGCCCTCTAATGGTTCCTATTGGTAACACACTCCCCCTTTGTATATTAGGAACAGGCCAGTAAGTTAAACAAATACGACAGAAATCTGACTCGTATCTCACGGTAAATGCACTTTCTTGTGTTAAACCAAGTGCACTGAACATCAAGTAGGAACGGAGCATTAAAGAACAATTTAAGCCAATTTGCATTAATAAATATGAAAAGTTGTGTATTACTGAGCAGTATAATATATGTGGAATAATATGAGTGTTTACGCTTAAAGGATAAAGCTCGTAGAAGCGTCCTCAGCGCCGAGCACCATGATACGCACGATAAACTACAATAAGGGTGTAACATTCTGTCCCAGCACCAGCTTGTTTTATTACCCTGGGTATATTGACACAAATGGATGCCAGCTTAAGGGTGTATCACAATAGTTACTTCATCAGTGTAGGAGGAGCTTGAAACATTTTGATTTGCTGTCTCTATAGCCCCATACATGAAGGCAGAAAACCCCGTCCTGCACTGAAGGTCTTTAGTAAGAGTGAAACAGTCTGTAGCTGGAAATTCTTTCTGCACCGGCCTGTTCAATTCTCTGCCTTTACACCATAACAAGAATAAGGGGAGTGTGAAAAGTCTGATTTAATAAAGTGAGTGTAATACTTTTGCACAAAGAATAATCTCCAGAATCTGCAGTCACAGTTGGGTGGCTATAGATTCGGGGACACTGTGATTAGATATAAATGTGCTTTAATCCAACATTAATCCGTAAGCAATGTATATTTTAATTTATAAAAAAAAAAGCTGAAGTCACTTTTATTATTAAATATATATTCCCCCAATTCCATCCAAACATCCTATCTTTGTCTGGTCGCAGTCACACAACAGCAGCATTCGTAGCAAACAATTGTGCCAAGGTTAATGGGATAGGTTCTCCCATTGGATTACAAAGAGAGAAGAATTTCCCATTAGATTGATACAAAGAGAAAATACTTTACTGTATTAAAGTGGTGTGATTGGAGTTTCATTGAGTATTTTATTCCATTAAGCTTTAGTATAATATATGTGTCTATGTGTTTTTTGGGAGCTATCGTGGAACTATTTCTTCCAGCATTAGGGGCAGAACAATATATCGTCAAGCACCGTAGCAAAATTGTATGGGAGGCTATGCAGCCCATCCTTCTGGGGCCCTTTATCCCGAGAACTCAGAGCTGAAGTTATCTGAGAACCTGTTAGTTTCCTGCACTGTTCACCTGAAGTCCAGCAGCTAAAGGTCCAGCACCTGAGATTCCGCATCCAAAGTCTAGCATTTGAGACCAGCATCCAAGATCCAGACACCTGAAGTCCAGCACCTGAGATCCAACACCTGAGGTCCAGTACCTAGGGTCCAGCACCTGAGATCAAGCATCTGAGATCCAGCACCTGAGGTCCAGCACCTGACATCTAGCACCTGAGGTCCAGCACGAGGTCCAGCACCAGAGATCCATCACCTGTGGTCCAGCACCAGAGATCCATCACCTGTGGTCCATCACCTGAGATCCAGCACCTGATGTCCCATACCTGAGATCCAGCACCCGAGGTCCAACACCTGAGATCCAGCACCTGAGATCCAGCACCTGAGGTCCAGCACCAGAGATTCATCACCTGTGGTCCATCACCCGAGATCCATCACTTGAGATCCAGCACCTGAGGTCCAGCACAAGGTACAGCACCTGAAATCCAACAGCTGAGGTCCAGCATCCGTGATCCAGCACCCGAGATCCATCACATAAGGTCCAGCAGCTGAGGCCTAGCACCTGAAATCCAGCACCTGAGATCAAGCACATAAGTTCCAGCACCTGATGTCCAGAACCTGAGATCCAGCAAGCTGAAATCCAACAGCTGAGGTCCTGCACCTTAGATCCAGCACCTGAGGTTCAGCACCTGATATCCAGCACCTGAGGTTCAGCACCTGATATCCAGCACCTGAGGTTCAGCACCTGATATCCAGCACCTGAGGTTCAGCACTTGAGATCTAGCACCTGAGGTTCAGCACCTGAGGTTCAGCACCTGAGGTTCAGCACCTGAGATCCAGCACCTGAGGTCCAGCACCTGAGGTTCAGCACCTGAGGTTCAGCATGTGAAATCCAGCACCTGAGATCCAGCACCTGAGGTTTAGCACCGGAGATCTAGCACCTGAGGTCCAGCACCTGAGGTTCAGCACCTGAGGTTCAGCACCTGAGATCCAGCACCTGAGATCCAGCACCTGAGGTCCAGCACCTGAGGTTCAGCACCTGAGATCCAGCACCTGAGATCCAGCACCTGAGGTTCAGCACCTGAGATCCAGCACCTGAGATCCAGCACCTGAGATTCAGCACCTGAGGTCCAGCACCTGAGATTCAGCACCTGAGGTCCAGCACCTGAGATCCAGCACTTGAGGTTCAGCACCTGAGATCCAGCACCTGAGATCCAGCACCAGAGATTCATCACCTGTGGTCCATCACCCGAGATCCATCACCTGAGATCCAGCACCCGAGATCCAGCATATAAGGTCCAGTACTCGAGCCCTGCATCCAAGATCCAGACACCTGAGATCCAGCACCTGAGGTCCAGCACAAGGTACAGCACCTGAGATCCAACACCTGAGGTCCAGCATCCGTGATCCAGCACCCGAGATCCGTCACATAAGGTCCAGCAGCTGAGGTCTAGCACCTGAAATCCAGCACCCGAGATCAAGCACATAAGGTCCAGCACCTGATGTCCAGAACCTGAGATCCAGAAAGCTGAAATCCAACAGCTGAGGTCCTGCACCTGATATCCAGCAGCTGAGGTTCAGCACCTGAGGTTCAGCACCTGAGGTTCAGCACCTGAGGTTCAGCACGTGAGATCCAGCACCTGAGATCCAGCACCTGTGGTCCAGCACCTGAGGTTCAGCACGTGAAATCCAGCACCTGAGGTTCAGCACCTGAGATCCAGCACCTGAGGTTCAGCACCTGAGATACAGCACCTGAGATACAGCACCTGATATTCAGCACCTGAAATCCAGCACCTGAGGTCCAGCACCTGAGATCCAGCACCTGAGATCCAGCACTTGAGGTTCAGCAGTAGACTCACCCATTGTATTTTGTGATACTTTGTCTTTACACTATATTTGCGTGAGAAAAGAGTTCCACTTATCATGCCGGATTGAATCTGCCCCAGTCGACACATTTTCAAATATAATAGCGAAAAAAAACTCCTGTTGGTGAGGACACCCAGCATTCACTCCTATGTAAGCTCCTCTGTCTCTCTCAAAGCACGTTTTCATACGTGTACTGTGGATGTAACACTCTTCCTAACCCAACAACAAAGGTAATAAGGTTTGATACTGCAACATAAGCGCAGCGGAAAGAAGAGTCTCTGCTGAATCTTCAGATCAGCATTTGTTTAATTATATATTATTTTTTTCAAAAAATATAATTGTCCAAGATGGTAAAATAAAAAACATAATTCTAATAATAAAAAATGTAAGTGAAAAATGTTATGTTTACAAAATTAGCATTTGTATTGCATGTGCCGGACTCGTGTCCAGACGTATGTCCGTTTGTGTCGCATCGTGTGTGAGTTTGCTCCGCAGTGGAGCTTACGCCAATGAACACAATTGCTTGCAATCCAAGTCTGATACACAAATGACACTTACATCCGTCTACAACTTGAAGGGCAGAATGGAGGTGTGACGGGAGGGACAGACATCAGCCATGTAAGGTCTGACGTGCACCATCTGCCCCATCAGTCACTTTGAACATTTATAATGCATAGTTGCCGACAGGTCTGGGAGGCAGGTGGGTGTGTGGGGGCGGGGCTCACAGACATTGTAAGCCCAGCCCCCAAAGCAGTTATCACTTTTTTGGCCAATAAAAATAGGGAGTGGAGCCACAATGACACGTACACGGCGCCACTAAGCCTCGCCCCCTCCATTTAATTTGCAGTGCCGGCCGGGAATCGGGAGATTTGCCTGCTCTCCCGGGAGTCCGGGAGACCGACCTGAATTTCTGGAGTCTCCCGGACATTCCGGGAGAGTTGGCAAATGTTATAATGTGTGGTGCTTATATGAACAGTTTGTCATTTCTTTTATCTTTATTAATCGCATCAGGGTATCATTGGACTATGGATAAACTGCAGAAGGATGGATTGAAGAGGGTCACCTTGTTCTTACATAAAGCCAGGTGGGTTACATATATTTATGGCAGTTTTCACAGTGGGCAACAAAATGGTGATTTCCCCATTCCCTGCTATACATCTCCCATCTCTTCCAGCAAACAAGAGTCCATGCAATGTTATAAAAGCTTGTAAGGGGTAAAAATGAGGAGTTGCTCTTCATTACCTGGGATCAATATGCAAATTAATCAGATTAAACCACCATTGTTCTTCCCTAGATTTTAGCAGACACCTCCCCAGCAGGGAAGAAGCACACCCACCTGCAACCCCTAGAAATTAGTGAAAATAAGGTGCACTGCTTTATATTTTAAATGCATGATTTCTAGTTTGTTTTTGGGAGTCAGACCACTCCCCTCAGGTGCTGCAGGCTTTGAAAACTGAGGTTCTACAAGAGGTGTCCTGACATTGACTGGTGAGCTTATCCCAAAATAGATATACTGAGCACAATATTCTCCTATTTACGTATATGCTGACACATAGTGATTTATATATTGTTTGTTCTAGAGCACCGGACTGTATTTTCTTTTATTTCCACATCTCCAACCCCTAGACTAATTCCGGCCAATCATGATGCAGCTGCCCTGGACATAACCCAGCAGGGGCGAATTATTCTCATGGGAAAAATGGAATTTGGAAATTTGGAGCTTAAGAGGGCTCTGCAGGTTGTACTGAACCTAGTGTTAGAGGGTCATCTCTTACCTGCTCAACTTGTTTTCTGCTAAACCCTGCGTCTCATTCGCAATTTCAGTGGAGCATCAGGCTATGGGGAAACTCTGCTCCAAGAGCTCCCAGAGCACTGCGGGGAATAGGACTTAGCACCTTGGCCAGGAATTGTCACAGCCACTGCTACCAACACTGTTCAAATCTTGAGGATCTAGAGACAGCTGGCCCGGAGTCCGGGTACTCTCTCGGTCTACGATCATTATATCAACATAGAAACTGCATCAGCACCGCTGCTGAAACTACAGGTTGGCCCGGAAGACCATTTTTGCAACTCGGCCGGACATGACTCCCCGTAGACGTGATAACGGCCCTGGTACAGGGCGTCTTTGTAGTGAACTGTATAGGAAACATCTGGACGAGGTGCTGCGGTACTCCCAGTGCACTGGTGAACCTTCCTTGCAGTTGTCCCGGCAACAGCATCAGGATCACTAGCTGAAGAATCATTGGTCATAGAACATCTTTATACAGCTTGTTCTGGTTAAAGAATAAACTTTATTGTGTATAACGGTCGAGGGATAAAAGATGGTGTTGGGGGTTGTTTGAAGTGATCACTTGGGTGTTAATTTAATGTGTCCACAATATGGGGGGTATTCAATTGTTGCTCCGGCCGCCGGAAGAACGAGCGCGTTAAAACTATTATCGTTAATACGGTAATTACTCGCTGAATTTCATATCGCAGCTCAGGGAGCTGCGAGATGAAATTCAGCGGGTAAACTACCGTATTAACGGTTTTTACGTGCAAGTTTTCCTATAAACGGTAATAGTTTTAACGCGCTCGTTTTTTTGCGGTCCGGAGCAACAATTGAATACCCCCCATATATATTTACTATTAATCACAGTTGTTTCTGCCATCTGTAATAAAGATACAATTGTATCATCTCTTCTTCTTTGCCTGTGTTATCCTGAACCCCTAGATATCAGGGTTACCTAGTCTGCTCTCACCCTAACACCCGGTATCCTGACACACTGTACTCTGTTCTGTATGCTAACATACGGCAAGTAACGTTTATTCGGAGCGTACTCACACCCAGGGGTAAATGTATTAAGCTGTGGATTCGTCAAATCCCAGAGTTTCAGCAATTTTGATGGCCCTATTAAAGATGGCAAATTTATTAAAGATTAAAAAAATTGGTGGGTTTTGCCTTTAATAAAATTTTCGTTAAAACACGCCCATCAAAATCGCTGAAAATCTGCGATTTGACGAATCCACAGTTCAATACATTTACCCCCCTGATTCAAATCGTAACGCATCTTGAGATCCGCTTGGGTTTGAATACGAGGAGAAATACACTCAAGTCCCGTGGTCTCTTGTTAAACGCAAGTCCTGTACAAGTTGCGTTCGGACTTGAATCAGTTCTTCTGTGCGTCTGTAGGATCCAAAAGGGTTCTTGTCGCTCTCATTACTGTAGCAAACATTATTTTGTTGTCTGGCTTTATTTTTGAATAAGAAAGTATAAAATGAGACTTTTACAGTTTCCATTTAAGATTCTGTAACTAGAATGTCAACTAATTTAAAGAAAATGACTGAAACTGAAGAGGAAACGGAGTTTGTGTCTTTCTCACCACTGGTCATTAAGATAAATTCTTTATTCTAATAAAATGACTAGGAATGGGGAGCAGACTGTAGTACAAGTCCATCCACGGTGAGACCGCACTCCATCTATCCTCAGCACTGTCAGGGCTGATTAATGACTTAAAGCTTCTTAGAAAAGGGACTTTATCTCTAATTATTTTTACATTGTGGTTGCATAGCTGTGGGTGCTGCAAATTGATCCAGATTTAACTTAAAATGAATCTGATAAGTAAAGTGTCTAGAAAGTCATCTCATTATCTATCTGTGAATAAAAGGTCAGGGGAATTCGAAGAAGGAAAGTTCAAGCTTCTTATAACGTCTATTTCACTTCCAAATGACTAACAAGCTTTTATTAGTGCAAACCAGACATGGAAATAGATTAAGGTGCATTCTGTTAGGGTCAAAGGACTTTATTATCTCTCTATTTTACCTGATCATCCTTTATATTGTATGACAATGTATGAAGTGGGTGGAGGTAGAACAACCTGTAGCCAATCAAATCATCCGATTGTGCATAGGAGCACCAAGTGTTTCAGGAGATAAGTGTTTTGATGTTTTGGAAAAAAGTGACCAGTCCACCTATGTGAATGGAGGCAGCAGGAAGTCACAGACTGAGAGTTATATAGTGGAAGGAGCTTGGCTCCCAGCAGCACAGAGTATATCAGGAGATGAGTGATGTGTTAGTGAGGACAGGGCTGCATGTGACAGGGGCAGTGACATGATGTGAGGAGGGGAATGGAGGCAGCAGGAAGCCACAGACTGAGAGTTATATAGTGGGAGGAGCAGGGTCCCCAGCAGCACAGAGTATATCAGGAGATGAGTGATGTGTTAGTGAGGACAGGGCTGCATGTGACAGGGGCAGTGACATGATATGAGGAGGGGAATGGAGGCAGCAGGAAGCCACAAACTGAGAGTTATATAGTGGAAGGAGCTTGGCTCCCAGCAGCACAGAGTATATCAGGAGATGAGTGATGTGTTAGTGAGGACAGGGCTGCATGTGACAGGGGTAGTGACATGATGTGAGGAGGGGAATGGAGGCAGCAGGAAGTCACAGACTGAGAGTTATATAGTGGAAGGAGCAGGGTCCCTCAGCAGCACAGAGTATATCAGGAGATGAGTGATGTGTTAGTGAGGACAGATCTGCATGTGACAGGGGCAGTGACATGATGTGAGGAGGGGAATGGAGGCAGCAGGAAGTCACAGACTGAGAGTTATATAGTGGAAGGAGCAGGGTCCCCCAGCAGCACAGAGTATATCAGGAGATGAGTGATGTGTTAGTGAGGACAGGGCTGCATGTGACCAGGCAGTGACATGATGTGAGGAGAGGAATGGAGGCAGCAGGAAGCCACAGACTGAGCGTTATATAGTGGAAGGAGCAGGGTCCCCAGCAGCACAGAGTATATCAGGAGATGAGTGATGTGTTAGTGAGGACAGGGCTGCATGTGACAGGGGCAGTGACATAATGTGAGGAGGGGAATGGAGGCAGCAGGAAGTCACAGACTGAGAGTTATATAGTGGAAGGAGCAGGGTCCTCAGCAGCACAGAGTATATCATGAGATGAGTGATGTGTTAGTGAGGACAGGGCTGTATGTGACAGGGGCAGTGACAAGATGTGAGGAGGGGGATGGAGGCAGCAGGAAACCACAGACTGAGAGTTATATAGTGGAAGGAGCAGGGTCCCTCAGCAGCACAGAGTATATCAGGAGATGAGTGATGTGTTAGTGAGTACAGAGCTGCATGTGACAGGGGCAGTGAAATGATGTGAGGAGGGGAATGGAGGCAGCAGGAAACCACAGACTGAGAGTTATATAGTGGAAGGAGCAGGGTCCCTCAGCAGCACAAAGTATATCAGGAGAAGAGTGATGTGTTAGTGAGGACAGGGCTGCATGTGACAGGGGCAGTGACATGATGTGAGGAGGGGAATGGAGGCAGCAGGAAGCCACAGACTGAGAGTTATATAGTGGAAGGAGCAGGGTCCCTCAGCAGCACAGAGTATATCAGGAGATGAGTGATGTGTTAGTGAGGACAGTGCTGCATGTGACAGGGGCAGTGACATGATGTGAGGAGGGGAATGGAGGCAGCAGGAAGCCACAGACTGAGAGTTATAAAGTGGAAAGAGCAGCGTCCCCAGCAACATTGTATTTAATTTGAGCCATCGCAGATGTATGCAATATCCATCTACCGAGTGAGATATCAAGATATTGTTATGGGCTATAACAATTGGGACTATTACTGATATCTTTGTAGCATATTATTTAAAGTAAGAGTTAGATTTTTTATTTATTTTTTTGCACTATTTACTGTTCTTCGATGTTGTGGTTTAAGTGTCAGAGATGCATTACTTTAAGGAACTATGAAACACAAAGACCAAAACAGCTTTTATTTAAATGAGCATTTCCCAAAATAGTCCCCCCCGCTCCCCTCCACGCACTCCCTGCAATGCACATCTTGCCTGAGAGGACATGTCAGGGAACACTATTTCCCTGCTAACCTAGAGGCTATCTTCAGCTGGTCAGCTGACTATATACAATGGCAGAAGTAGGGGGGGGCAGTTTTGGGATGTATGATTGGGTAACTAATATACGCTCCTGAGGTCCTGCAGCAGTATACTTACAAATTGTTATAATAAACGTTATTGTATAATTGTTTAGGGGGAAAAAATTAATTGTCTATATTTCTCTAATAACTGAATCGTCTTCCAATTTTGCAATTTACTTTGTTATTGTCCAATTTTATTCCCAGTGAGGAGGGGTTTAGAGACAAGCAGGAAGACAGAGGTAACTAGTGGTAAGAGCAGGATCCTCAAACAGCACAAAACAAATTAAAAATTATTTCATTGCTTCTAAAATGACAGACAAAAGAAAAGACAAGAATGTATTGAATAAAATGTAAAGAATGAAGAATGTTTTCAAATATAAGGTATAATCAGCGTCAACGATGCAAAAAAACACAAAACGTAAATATCAGTTTTATAAATAGCTTAAATCATTCTTCGAAACACACATAATTATTATAAAGTAAAACGTAAACACTGCTGTCTTTCCTTTGTAAAAGTAAGTTGTTACATTTGTATCCACAATAACACAAACAATCCATATACCCAACATGTTATGTTGAGGAGTTGATGGGCACAGAACAAACTGATTGGGATATTGATTAACACTTCATTTTATTCCTATTAAAGCTGCTGGTCCCTGTTTCTCTTGTGATACCATCAAGAATGAAATAAGGTGTTTTAGTCTGTTTGTAATGAGACCTGCAGGACGGAGCTGACGGGTTATATCTTCCTTCTGTCTGTATATTATGAACGACAATGGTTTCTATCAACTGATTAAACTACAAATATAAGATTTAAAGGACACGGGTATTTTGTGTGTATGTGTGCAAATTGTGGCTAAATATAATTATTAACATTCCTTTATATGGTACTTCATACTATAGGGGGCTTTGCATTTGGGAACTAACACAATAAAAAATTGGTATTAACAGGCAAACAAAGCGGGAAGAGGGAGCAAACAGTAATTAAACAATACTGGGTAATACATACAGACAGAGAGGTAAGAGGGCCCTGCTCACAAGCTTACAATCTATAGGACAATGGTTTGATACACAAGGGTAAGTGCTACATCATACTGAATATTTGTGAAGCTAAAATGCAAAGGTGACAAAGTATTTAGTGGGCTGTATGCTCAGTCACACAATTATGTTGGTCAGAGGGCTGTTGTCTTGTGTTAGCTGTGTAGAGGGTGGTAATAGGGGAGATTAAGATGCTGGTTGAGGAATATTATAAGCTTGTCTGAAGCGGTAGGTTTTCAGTGAACGCTTGAAGGTTTGTAGACCAGAGGAAAGTATTACTGTGCAAGGGAGGAAATTCCACAGAGTGGGTGCAGCTCGTATAAAAGTCATGTAACCGGGAATGGGTGGATGTGATGAGAGTGGAAGAGAGACACAGATCTTGTGCAGAACGGAGGTGTCGAGTTCGGAGATATTTTGAGACAAGTGAGGAGATGTATGTTGGTGCAATTTTGTTGATGGCTTTGTATGTTAGTAGAAGAATTTTTTATTGGATTTGTTGAAAAACAGGCAACCAATGTAGAGACTGACCGAGCGGATCAGCAGAGAAAGAACAATTTGCAAGGAAAATTAGTATAACCTATGTATTCAAAATAGATTGTAGGGGTGAGAGTCTGATTTGGGGAAGACCAGCAAGGATGGTAATGCAATAATCAATGAGGGAGATGATCAGTGCAAGTTTTTGTAGTGTCCTGTGTGAGATATGACAATTATAAGTAACAGGATTTGGATATAGACTGGATGTGGGGAATGAAGAACACTTCTCAAAGGTGACACCTAGGCAGAGAGCTTGAGGGGTAGGATTTATTGTTGTTTTGTATTGTAATAGAGACATCAGGTAGGTAACTTCTGTTGACAGTTGTGAATATTATTAGCTCAGCTTTTGAAAGATTGAGTTTGAGTTGGCGACGGGAGATCCAAGACAAAATGGCAGAAAGACAGTCAGTAACGTGGAACAACACAGACGGAGAGAGGTCAGGAGACGAGAGATACATTTGGGTATCCTCAACATAAATATGATACTGAAATCCAAAGAAGCCAGGATAGGACAGTGTTTTGAAGATGTTTGTGAAAAAGTTCTAAATGAGGGAAGATATTTTCATACACACATCTTACTTCCTGTTAGTAATCCTATTAATGGACACTGCAATCAGGCTGTTAATCCATAAACTGATTAGCTTGCATTCAGCTGTACATTATATGTACATACAATGTTATATATCTGAGGTTCTGTTACAGTATGGGAATATATATATATTATTTAAAATAACTAATAGGTCTTTGATAGAAGTGGGTATTTATTTTAGGCTAAGTGACCCCTTATATAACCTGTATCACAAGGCAAATTAGGCACGTACCTATCATCATCATCATTATTTATTTATATAGCGCCACTAATTCCGCAGCGCTGTACAGAGAACTCACTCACATCAGTCCCTGCCCCATTGGGGCTTACAGTCTAAATTCCCTAACACACACAGACAGACAGACAGACAGACAGACAGACAGACTAGGGTCAATTTGTTAGCAGCCAATTAACCTACCAGTATGTTTTTGGAGTGTGGGAGGAAACCGGAGCACCCGCAGGAAACACACGCAAACACAGGGAGAACATACAAACTCCACACAGATAAGGCCATGGTCGGGAATCGAACTCATGACCCCAGTGCTGTGGGGCAGAAGTGCTAAATTTTGGGGACCTGGAATCCATATTCTATGGAGTTCCAAATATTAATTTTTAAGTGGATTTCCTATGCAGGATTCATGAATAAGCTGGTGTGAAATATGCAAATCCATTAACAAAGGCTTCAGAGTAATTTAGACTTGCAAGGAAATTTAATGTTAGTGTCCCAGGAAATTCCTTGTCTTTGTCGTACTTTGTATTCCCATGAAAAGTCATATTAATGCAATTATGCATATTCTAAGTTTTAAAAAGAAGAACAATACATTTTAAGTAAAATAAAATCTCACATACAAAGTGCTACGAAGTACGGATATTATCCAATTAAACACCAGCTCTGGCATAGAAAGGGATAAATGTGAGTTTGTCTAAACTTCACCTGTCAGCAGCTTTCCCTGAACCACAACAACAAGCTGGTGGGAACAATGAACGATGAGCCAGATTCTAGCTCAGCACTCCCTGGGGAGCCCTTCAATCTTTATTAACGAGGAGAATGCTCGTCCAAATGCCACTGTGATTAAGGTCTTAACGCCCAATACTGAGGCAATGTGAAAATTGAATCCTCAGTTGGGACAAGACTTTTCAGCAACAGACAGTAAATTGTCACTAATATGGATGTAATAAGGTGTATATTTATGCCGGGGGAAGGGTGGCAAGAAATTGAAATCCTTCATTAAACCAGAGGAGGATTATATCAAAGAAGCCCAGTGAATGAGTTTTACTGTTCGTATGACCTAGAGGCAGTGCCCTCCGCTAAGGTGAAGGATGGCTCGGATTCTCCGGCAGATGAAGCCCTGGCTGTCTGTGGAGCAGAGGCGGACAGTCCTGACAAATTGTGCCAGAAGTTTATGTGATAGAGAGCATTAACAAAACAATATCAATTCTGCCTTATGGAGGGCACTGAACATGAATAACAGCAGAGCAGCAGTTAGTCAATCGGCTACAGGAATCCGTCCAACTTTCTCCATGATGAGGGATAGTGGAAAAATGTTAAAAAGGACAGAACGGTTCATTGTATACAGTGCGGGAACACATTATGCAGTATAATAAAAGTAATAAGTGTGAAATGAGTTCTTTCTTAAAGAAATGTAAAGCAAAAAAATAGAACCGTCACAGTTCCTACAAAGCGTGACGGAAATAAAAACATTTGCAGTTATATGTACAGATGAGCAACATTTTCAAAACTATATAGGGAAATATTCACCCTATTCAGTATTTTGCAAGTTTTACTGATTTTTGCCGTTGACCTAACTTCCCTTGACTTAGCCTAAACTCTTGTTGGACGGTCCTTGGCTTTTTATATTGGTTGCAGATCTGTGCTGCCCGCCCTGACCTTCTGCCTGCTCCTGACTGTGAATTATTTTGTCTCTGGCAGTAGGTCAGCTGCCACCTAAATGGGCTTGCCCGGGGGATGGGTCCTGTGGGCAACTCATGGCAACGATTGTACTTCTTTCCAGAGGTCCATGGTGCCAACCAACGTGCCCGTTAGATTTCTGATGTCCAGGGCTGTTCTTCTCAAATGAGGTGAGAACCTTGTCTGAGAAGACAGAATTGTATGGGTGGCGAAGACCACCCACACCTCTCCTCCTGGCACGTAGTATATCTCTACTCCTTCCCTGATGCCTCCACTCTTGTGCTGCCCATATAGGGACTAACTTTGTCAATTTTGGCTACATGCAAAAATGCATCTGTATACTCAAGATATCTTACATGCAAGTTTAAATCTAGCGTATCTATACGTCCATCGCAAAGATTTGTCCATCATCCACATCCTAAAAATCACATCATACAGAAATGTGTAAATCAAAATAAGACACATCTCTAAGGGTCATGGTTGATTTGCATCTCCATACCTTACTGTGCTAAACTTACACGTGAACGCGCAGGACCCACCTCTCCAAGCGCAACAATGCTCAACTCAAAATGCGGGCGTGCGTTGTGCGGTCTGACCAGTTGTACGCAAGTTGCATTTTTATGTGGCGCAATCATACTCTAAAACAAGTCCATAGTTACTGTAGGAGGCAGTGCACAGTGATAGGCTAACCCCTGGCAGGTACTCCCATACTACATACTCCCATACTACTGGAATAGTCCCAGAAGGAGGAGGCTAATGGTGACAAGTTGTCACTCTACGCTTCGTACTTCATTGTTATGGAAAGTGTTACAGTCGAGATTCTGAGGAGGGTGTATATAGATTATTAGGGGGGCTCAGGGGAAGGAGGCAACTTAGGTTGCAGAATACACCCTGACGTGGCTCAGATGTAGACTCACTTTCCCATGTCATTATCCAGTTCCATATCTCTGGTACTGCCTTTCTGCAGAGTTAAAGGAGCACTCAGTGGAGCAATGAACCTAAAGATACCTATTTATTGTGTTTCTGAACCTAATTTATATCTTAGAAAGTAAGAGGGACTATACTAAGTATGTGGGCATCTGCCTTGTATAGCGGAGAAAATGAGTTTTTAAATGTGAATAATTGAAGAAGGTCATGTGTACATGTGTGCAAGATTCCTGACATACAATATATGTGAATGAATGAGCAGTTGATAATGTGAACGTAACATTCCAGAACATACGATTGGCCAGGCAGACTGTGCAATCAGCGGTGCATTGTAACAATATCTATGTCATAATCTTCATCATCTAAGAGATTAATTAGTAAATAGAAAATGTATGAACATCTCCCAACACTGATACATGCAGAATCAGGGCAAAATAATTCCAACCCCAGATCCGCCCACACCCTGCCCCCGGTATACCCAAAAACATGGAATTTTGGTTTACTTCAGTCCATTGCTGGTTAAGCTCTGTCCCTTTTGAGGTCCGAGATTTGGGACTATCCTGCCAACATCAGGACAGTTGGGAGGTATGCTGACACAAGTGCTATATACAGCAATAGGCACCATTGTAAGTGAGTACCACCCCGCTGGGTTACCATATCCCCATTGATGGCAGATGAGCTCCCCGGGACGGTAGAGCGGGAGTGAGGTGTTGGCCTCATGAGAACAGGCGCAGTGATATGTACAGCCGCATCACCAGGAGAGGGGTTGTGGTCAGTGACGTGGCATGAACTTGTCTAACGCCGCTGAATGGTTGAGTGACGTTGGAGCCTCAATCTATAATAGATTCAGGCTTCCCACGGTTTGAGGTGACTGCTATCTTGCCAGGGACCTGGGATAGAAGAGGAGGTCTAGGACTTCCTGGCATTTCGGGAGCCGGTTTGTGTCAGAGCTGTGTGGGATATAGTGATAGCTTGGGGGAAGAGTTCACGTCAAGAGAGACCCATAAAAAGATCCCCATAAAGGTCACAGTAAATAAAACCCCCTGAGAGGGGTGGTTGTAGCAGGCAGTCCCTCACCAACAGGGTTACCCCATAGGAGTCCCCAAGCAGAAGCCACCAGATAGGGGTGAGTGTGTGGGAGAACAATGCATAAAGAATGGGGGGTTCAGAGAGACAACAACCAAGTCTCCAGATGCTAGACCATGGCACTGTATGTAGAGATGTTTTACAGGGCACAGTAGTGAGGAGCAGTAAGAAAAGGTACACATGGAATTTGAGAGGCTAGAGTTGTGTTCAGCAATGTGGTCCCCAGATGGAGGGATGGATGTAAGGGAGCTGCCTGGATGACCCTCACTATGGGAAGAGCTCTACCAGGAGCCGTGAGGCAGAGAGTCCCTGGATATGAGGGATGATGGTCAGTGAAGCAGGAGTAGAGCCCCCTTGATAAGTGCCCCCATACCGTGAGAGGGGGTTGCTGCGTAAAGGCAGTGTGGCTACATGGAGTGGAGGCGACCCTGGGTTAGGGGATGGCTGCTGGCTGTGACATGAGAGCTTTGTGGAACTACTGCTCCCAGTAAACCAACTGGTATGTAATGTGCCATGTAACAAGGAGTCTGCAGGAGGAGAAGGATTCTGTGTGGAGCATGTAGCATGTAACATCCGCTAAAGTATTGTGTTGGAGGCGTTTGGAGAAGAGCGAGTGCAGCTATTACGTTGCGTTCAGGTGGAGTCTGGCGTTTCCATTGCAACCGATAAATTTATTGGGCTGGATGAGAAGATGTAATAAAATTTATTTTTTTAGTGTTTAAACTGCAACGGCCAAACATCCAACCAACATTATTTCCCCTGCACCACGTTAATACACTAGTGTCCAATCCACATAACCTGTGTTAACCCGAGCATTCGGGGACCCCTCTGGTTTGTCATTGCCCGTACCCACCAGCTACCTGGAGCAAAGAACCGCATATGGTCATCAGACCAGACCAGAGGGACCTTTACAAGTGGATATATTTTTATTTACTAATCATCTTTTGTAGAAAAGGGAGTGGTTTTCCACAGGCCTCTAAGAGAGGGTTCAGCTGACAGTCTGCAGGTAAAGGCTGCAGACCGGGGCCACACACAGGTATAGTCATGCTCCTGGGTTCAGAGACATACAGGTGTAAGTCATGAGTGACAAAGTAAAAGTATAAGGTGTGAGGAATCTTATGTGTTTTGAAAGTGTCTTTTCCACAGCTATTAGCAAAGCTGGCAGGGTGTGTCTGCAATGAAGAGTAATAGTAATTACAGAGCACCAGAGGAGACCTCTTTCTAATGGCTAGGTGGAAGTGTCTCCAGTCCGGCAACCCAGGGCTGTGAGAGGAGTCTCTATAAAAGATTGTATTGTGCACTTGTGCATTGCGACCGATGTCAGCTAGTGGCCAGTGACCAGAGAGGGAAACTTGGGCTAGTCAATGTTAGGTTGCCTGGTGTCATCCTGACAAAAGTATATTCTGTTTATTGTGATGGAAGAATAAAAGTACCATTTAATTCAAGCAAGAAGTTGTCTGTGTGCGAATCACCTGAGGGTGCCTGTGTCACACTTTATATACCATCGATTTGATCTATTTTGGGATTTTTTTTTCCATTTTCTCCTAGTGCCCATCCTTTCTCTTTGATTCTGCTTCATACCAAATTGTGCGACATCTGTCTCTATGGGAATTGTGATTCTCTCATTGAATAAACGAGTCATTTATTTTTTGGACTAATATTTGTACTATATATATATATTGATATTCATTCCTATTTGTTGTCATGGGTAGCACTGACTTTATTACATTATTTAGTGTATTTACATTATCCCCTTCATCTCGTTACCACTGATATAATATAGACTGACTATGTGATGATGGAAAGTAACAGACTATAGTATTTCATTCTATATTGTAGTGTTTACATTTTCTTTTCTTCCTTTTTTGTTTTTCATTACTAATTTCTGTTCCAGGCAGCTGCTAAATGATAAAAGTGGAAGCACAAAAGTATTTCCTCCTTTACCCAGCATAACCCGATAATGGTTTCTAAAAATAATTAATATAATGAATCTTTGTGTATCAGCTTTCACATACCTGGTGTTTCCACAACTTGACAGTGCCACCATGTGGCCATCAAGAAGAATGCAGGCAACCGTCTGCTGTTTGAGGGTATTTTAGTTTCTCTAAGATATTAATCTGTGACCACAATATTTTAGAATCAGTTAGTTACATGTCATCCATTTAAAAGATAAATGTATTGTATTTATCAGTGAGGTTTTAACTTATCTTTCTTTTCTGATTCTGATAGCCTTTACAGAGGGGTTTTACACGACCCACAATCCCTGCTACTTAGCTATGACTGTTCTGTGTATGTATTGCAAGCCTTCTTTGTAAATATATTAACATATATTTCCTTTGTCCCCTTCCACTGTTTTCTCCAGCTATAACTTCCTTGCATTAATACATGTAGTGATTTTCATCGGTGGCTCGGTGGCTCAGTGGTTAGCACTTCTGCCTCACAGCACTGGGGTCTTATGTTCAATTCCTGACCATGGCCTTATCTGTGTGGAGTTTGTATGTTCTCCCTGTGTTTATGTGGGTTACCTCGGGGTGCTCCGGTTTCCTCCCACACTCCAAAAAAAAATACTAGTAGGTTAATTGGCTGCTATCAAAATTGACCCTGGTCTGTCTGTCTGCGTGTGAATGTTAGGGAATTTAGACTGTAAGCTCCAATGGGGCAGGGACAGATGTGAATGCGTTCTCTGTACAGCGCTGCGGAATCAGTAGCGCTATATAAATAAATCATGATAATGATCAGTTGTAGCAAATCGAGCCATTAGTTATAGTGAAAATTATGTAAGAATGAGACATCCCATCTTCCTGACTCTGTATTTTGTTGTTGTTTTTTTTATTTTGTTTTGTAATATTGTCACACGAAATATAACCCAGTGTGATCTTTTAGTCTATCAGTAGTAAGTGCACCTATGTCCAAGTACTGGATGCAGTTTAAGGGGTTTAATGACTATTTACAGTACATGAAAAAGGAGTGATGTACTAGGGAGGTAAACTGTCAAATCTCTGGAGATCACATAGAGTCATCTCAAGATACACAGAGCTGGGAAATACTCAGGACAACAGGGATATTCCACCAAGCTTTTTACAGCTTGTTGTTTCACTAAAAAGGAATCTCTATCTTGAATGCTTTTTATTTAAAAAATGGAGCTACTAATATCCCTGTGTAATAATTCAAAATAAACCAGATTTTATACAGATACTCCATAGACAGATTGGTGACAGGCCTATATATGAAATATTACCAAATGGCCCGTTAACCACTTGTAATAAGGAACTGGAAAACGTCTTAAAAACCCAGAACTTGAATTTCTCCACATTACAAATAGAAGATTACCTGTAATATATTGTTTGATTCACAAAACTCATAGCATCTGATATCAATTCACTAACATCCAACTTATAGCAATATATTGAATTTACTTTGTACAAATTCTGGTAGTCAACCAAAAGAGATATATAAAAGACATAGCACAGGTCCTAAATGTAATCAGAGAGATAATTTGGAGCAGCAATTTATCCTGATGACGTGCAATGTCTGTACAGTCATAGATCATAAAGCTTAGTATGAACACATAAGACACATATTTACAAGCAAATCCGACCTACCTCCTGAGGAAAATCCATTTTATTATGGCTTCTGTCAAATTTATCCTGGAACACAATCTTTTTGTGGTACGAAGCTCAGTGCCATAACCAGATTCCTGGAACAGTAATGGGGACAAAGTTTGCTCCCAGCTACGAGAAACTGTTTATGGATTTGGACCAATTTGTAGAACATATCAACAACAATGGCCATAATCTGCAATTTACCATGAACATTAGTCATGAAACTGCAGAGCTCTTGGATCTTGAGATCTATTTGTAGTATGAGTTCTTCAAAATGAAAACATTTATAAAAAAAATAAAAAATAGTTGACTGAAACACATACATTCCAGCTTCCAGCAACCAGTTTATGAAAATTAGGAATTAGACACTTGGCACTTGGAGAACCACAAGTGCCAACATGTCCTGACACCCAGGGCTGGCTGAGACCTGTAGTTACACAAAACCAAATGTTAAATCACAACTCCCTGTTTTTAACCACAACATTTTAATAACAATAATAAAACCCCAATACATGCCCTCATTCATACCATATACATTTATTAAAAAAAAACTTTTATCTATTTTTACAATTTTAACAGCCGCCGGACCTCCGGCTGTATAGACAGGGGCAGTGTAACAGTGATGTGTTTAGTAATCTAGATGAGGACAACACAGGAGAGTTAGCTAAACACAGGAGTGTTTGACATGGCAGCAAAACGCCAGAGATGATCAGTGATTTTTAAGATCAGAGTAAAAATCGCAGTTTAATACATCGGGCGACTTGAGGACTAAAATTGTGGGTTATCAACCGCGATTTGCCGTGATTTTAAAACACTGACAAAATTGGACCTTGATACATTTACCCCATGGTTATTATTGCAATAGATGTCTACTATGCAGAAAGTGACTAGAACAATTGCCACTGTTAGGAGACCACTGTTAGCTGGGATGGCAGTTACCCTCCGTGGGGTTCAACTCACTCGAGTAGATCAGAGTATATCCAAAATAAGGCTTATTATGACAGCACAACACCACAGGACATTCACAAGGTACAGGGTAAATGGTAGCATGTATCCTTCAGCAGCCTCTTGCAGTCAGCAGCCCAAAGTAACAATCTTAGTATCTTTCAGAACCGAATCCTCCCGCAGTAGTATCACTACTGTTTAGTTAGACAGTCCGGTAGCCCCCAGCCTGGGCCACTGGCTCACACAGACCCTGTCCTGGTAGGGTTTCCTCTGGCGGCACCATGATGCCTGGCCCAGAGTCCTTTTTGCTGATGTCTTGTACACCAGGATCCTCCAAGCTAGAATAGCCTCTATTGGCTTTCTGATCTCCTTATATTCCTGGCTGCATACACATAAAGTAGGGTCAGGATGTCCAACTGATCACCCTTTCAGCTGGGGACTATTAACTGTTAGACATACAGTCTCTGTTACCTTGATTATACAGTGGAATGGCTTGACTGAATTCACTATTTGGCTGCATACACTTAATAAAGTAATAATATTACATCAGGAAATGACACTTCACACTTGTGTGACACATTAAGAAATCTGACACATTGTATTTGCAGCATTACACAATCCAAGTCTAAGATGCATTTTGATACAATAACTTCTTTATCAATACATATTAATACATTTCCCAATGCTATTTCAGCCAGTATAGTACTGTGGGGACACATTGCACATCATCTGACCTAAATACCTCTCAGATTTCCTGTTGAGACCTAGATAATTAACATGTGCTGCCAGTTAACTATCTTAACAGTCACTAAGACATTGTTCTGATTACAATCCAGATCTAAGCCACACCTTATAACAATGCGCATTTGAGGCAAATGATAATTACATTAGCGAACCCAAGCAAAATGACTTCTGCTGCCCTGTTATTTTCACACAATACAGTACGGTCTTTATAGTTCTAATACATACAATATTGCAAGTAATAGCAAGGACAAAACATACCTAATAACATGAAATAACAATACACATAATACACCGATGCTCTGGCGTATATACTTAGACTTGGCCAAGGATGAAAAAGTACATTAAACCATGAAAAATGGGTGATAAATAAAACATCCTCAGTCCAGTGAGGTCCCCGCTTCGTAACAGCCACCTTCAGGTCTAACTCTACTGGCAAAGGAATACAAAATAAAAGACAAAATCAAATGTGACAATCTGTAGAGCACACTCTCAGGAATTTTCATATTAGAGTCGCTGAACATATCAGAAACATCAGAACCCAATTTAATGCCCACAGTGTATCTGACAATATTTCAAAATAATGTAAGGTAAACATTGGAGAGGAGGTCATAACATCAGGCCTGGAGCTCCCATTAGTCAAGGTTAGGCAGTTGCCTAGGGGGCGCCGGACTCTGGAAGGCACCACAGAATAAAAATTACTTTAAAACTGTGCGTCGACCGCTGACGATACCTTTCACGGCCGCCGCACAGCTTCAGATACATCCACAGGCAGTGGGGGAGGGGCTATTGATCACCACCGCCGCCTCTCTGCTCAGTCTCCTCCCCTCCACTCACTGACTGTCGGGCGTGACATCATTATCACGGCCCGACAGTGTCAGTGAGTGGAGGGGAGCAGACGGAGCAGAGAGGAGGCAAGTTAAAAGACGGGGGGGCGCCTATTTTGTAAGTGTGCAGGGGGGGCGCCTATTTTGTAAGTGTGCAGGGGGGGGGCGCCGATTTTGAAAGTGTGCAGGGGGGGAGGGGGGAGCGCCGATTTTGTAAGTGTGCCGGGTGGGGGCGCAGATTTTGACAGTGTGCCAGGTGAGGGCGCCGATTTTGAAAATGTGCCGGGGGGGCGTCAATATTGAAAGTGTGTCTAGGGCGCCAAGGACCCTAGCACCGGCCCTGCATAACATCACCTCCATCTCCTGACAAGAGACTTGCTGGATTCAGTTTTTAATTTGAACACCTTGTTCCCTAACTAATCGTTTATTTATATAGCGCCACTAATTATACAGCGCTGACATCACTCACATCAGTCCCTGCCCCATTAAAGCTTACAGTCTAAATTTGCTAACAAACACACATTAGGGTCAATTTGATAACTGCTAATTAACCTACCAGTATGTTTTTGGAGTGTGGGAGAACCCACACAAACACAGGGAGAACACATAAACTCCACACACATAAGGCCCGAACTCATGACCCCAGCGATGTGAGGCAGATGTGCTATCCCTACTTGCCAACTGTCCCGGAAAGTCCGGGAGACTCCCGAAATTCGGGTCAGTCTCCCGGGCTCCCAGGAGAGCTGGCATTTGTCCCGCATCCCAGGTTTCACAGAGAATCGCGTCATTTGACGCGATTCTCGGTGATTCACGCCATTTTAGAGGGTGGGAGGGGGCGGGGCGAGGCCAATCACGTCATTTTGGCCCCGTCCCCGCGCCGCGGCTGCTGTACAGTACCGTTGGTTCGCGGAGGGGAGGGGTTTCTGGAGAACAAGAAACCCCCCCTGTGTGCACCACTGCTCTCCTGAGCTGCTCTCCCAGTATGATATAACGCCATCTTCAATCTTTCTTTTATAAATGAGTCAGTTTTCCTGTATTCTGAGTGGTAGAAATGCCTCTAGGACACACAGGAGTCACGGGGAGATATCCCACATCCCCAGTTTAGTGTAAAACCAGCAAAATAACAACACGGAATTACATTGGATGTGGTCTTATCACATAATAGTATTAATGTACTTAATATCAATCCTGGCTTGCAGACAGTAACAGGTCAGCACTCTATGAAATATGTTTTTATTATGAAAGAACATATAAATAAACATATTAATAGGAAAGCATATCAATAATAACATGGATTTAAAAAGAAAAAGAAGAAAAAAAGACATTCATGTAGAGAGGTTTTACAGTGCAACATTTCTGGTAATGACCACTAGGTGTCACCGTGCTGTTATTTTTCTCCTCTGGATGAGTGATTAGCATAATTGAATCAAAATTTCCCCTGTAAATCAAATTTCTAATCTTTATTTAATACTACAGACCAATATTAAAGTGTATGTTGCTAAAACACTAATCAAATTAAGGGTCATTTACATAGCTGCAAAATAATGTAAATGCAACATAATGCACTTTCTGTTGCACAGGTGCAGGAGACACACGGACCAGCTGGTCAGGATGGTGCGTCAGTTGGGGAGGGGAAATATTTAGGGATTAGATGGTGGATTTGGGATAAATTTAGTTGGAAGCACTAATACACCTCATATTGTACCTACATGCTAAAATTAGATTTTGTGTTTCAGGAAATGATACCCGTGTTAGCGGGTGTCCGTAGAGCCATTTTGCATTTTCAGGATGACCTAATTTTCACGGGTGCTCTGAAAGTTCCAGTATTTGGGTGTCATCCTTTGCACTGTCCAACTGCGCTTAATGTAGGAAAGCCAACTTACACAGAAGAGCAACAGTGTACAGGAGCCTAGCTGGCAAATTTTTATTTTTGGTGACCCTGCAGGCAACCAAGGAACAAATTCACGCTGACGTTGAGATGTTGATGGAAGAGTGTCCAAAGGATGTTGACCTTAGTTGATGAACTCTCGCACTTCCACCTGTACGTCAAACATACTCACCCTGCAAAAGACAATTTCAGCCACCAAGATATGTGTCAAATAATGTTCCAGGAGAAAAGTCGGACATCTTTTAATGGCTACTAACTGTATTGGCGAAAGATCATTTTCTAGACCAAAAGAATAAAGAATGATCTACAGTTCATAATGTCTAAGCTTTTTCTGCATAGAAAATGATAAACTATGACTTACTGATTTTAATGATATGATTGGTAAGTTTGCATCCAAAAACGCTGAAAAAAAATCATCATCATTTATTTATATAACGCCACCAATTCCGCAGCGCTGTACAGAGAACTCATTCACATCAGTCCCTGCCCCATTGGAGCTTACAATCTAAATTCCCTAATATACACACAGACAGAGACGGGTTAATTTGATAGCAGCCAATTAACCTACCAGTATGTTTTTGGAGTGTGGGAGGAAACTGGAGCACCTGGAGGAAACCCAGGGAGAACATACAAACTCCTCACAGATAAGGTCATGGTCAGGAATCAAACTTATGACCCTTGTGCTGTGAGGCAGAGGTGCTAACCACTGAGCCACTGTGCTGGCCCCATTGTACTGTAGTGTAATGTTATAAAACTAAGGTTTTTCATTTACAAACAATCTTTTTATCAATGCTAAAATTTCAGAAATGTTCTACTTTCTTTGAGTAGATAAAGAAGAGATCTCATAATCAGAAGCTATTAAGTTTGGGCCTCCCAAGGTCTCGTAGCCCAGGGCCCCTAGTTGCTTTAATCCGGGACTTACCCGCTCTAACCTTTCTGTCCTCATCTATACATTGCTCCTGGGTTTTGTGCCCACTGAGGAGGTGGCAGGGCCGACGGAACTTGGTCATTCTAGGACCACCCTATTAGCAAAAGCACCGTGGAGAGGCGGATGGCTTTAACATACATTTGCAAATGTGTGCAACTAAAACTTTTGCATTTTTATCTACAGTAGAAATAGCAGATCTGTTGCTGGCGATAGCAGTGTGCTGGGGGATCTCTGTGTGTTTGTTCCTTTTAGGATAACCCCGCCCTTTCACGCACCTGCTATAGCCTATAAATTGTTTGAGCAACTTCCATTTTTTTATTTGGAACTTGGTCATTCATCAGATCCATCAGTGATAACGGTCTGTCAGTGAATCACTCTGATTCACTGCCAGACTTACTGCTGTCTCTTAGTCTCACAATTCAGACATGATCGAAGTCTCATCTTGTGACACTAAGTTACACTCAGGACTTTACTCACCCTCTCTCTGCCACTATCTCGAAGCTCACTCCCACCAGGCATGTATATTTGGGGGAATCGATTCAGGGGGAGGGTGGGGGCAATAGGCCTAGTGGTTAGCACTTCTGCCTCACAGCACTGGGGTCATGAGTTTGATTCCCGACCATGGTCTTATCTGTGTGGAGTTTGTATGTTCTCCCTGTGTTTGCGTGGGTTTCCTCCGGGTGCTCTGGTTTCCTCCCACACTCCAAAAACATACAAGTAGATTAATTGGCTGCTATCAAAATTGACCCTAGTCTCTCCCTCTCTGTCTGTCTGTCTGTCTGTGTCTATATTAGGGAATTTAGACTGTAAGCTCCATTGGGGCAGGGACTGATGTGAATGAGTTCTCTGTACAGCGCTGCGTAATTAGTGGCGCTATATAAATAAATGATGATGATGATTGATGATGATGAATTATATCTGTCTGGGGCACAAGAACATCTCCAAGCAGCCCTGCCTGCCACAGTATTAGTGTAAGATGCATGTTTGCAGGACATATATAAAAATAAAATAGTTTTCAGAAGTAAGAGTCATTTTTCCACTTACATTTTTCTAACAGCTCCGTTTTGCAGTTTGTAAATATTTTTTTTTTCATGAGTGCGGATCAGTACCAGGAAACACCCTGCTAGTTACTACCTCCACACCAGTTCCAGTAAATGTATTTCCCCTTTCTGTAAAATTGGCAGCAGATACGCTGTAGAGATATTTAGCTGTTTGAGGAAGTTTCATGTCAATAATTATTCTTTATATAGCTGTATTCTCAGCCATGGTACAATAAGAGAAGCCGTGAAACACACACAGTGATAACAGCAGGAAAAAGCGAACAACCTGCAGCATTAAAATCACTACCCAGTATGAACATAATATATTTTATTCAACCTATAATAATGAAAAAACGCGCCTGTGACCTTAAATACAAATAGAGACTTTTTATTCACATCTTTCAAACAATGCAATCTTCTATATCAGTAATAACAGCACAGAAATGAATGCTGAAAAAGAAGATGGTGGGGCAGTGGTTAGCATTGCTGCCTCACAGCAATGGAGTCATGGGTTCGATTCCGATCAGGGCCCTATTTGTGTGGCATTTGTATGTTCTCCCCTTATTGGCGTGGGTTTCCTCTGGGTGCTCCAGTTTCCTCTCACCCTAGAAAATAGATGAATTCCTGACTTCAAATCAATGATTTTTCTATTCCAAGTCAGCTCACAAAAGCGCAGGTAACATGTGAAAAAAATATAAAAGATGGGCAGCACAGTGGCTCAGTGGTTGGCACATCTGCCTCACAGCGCTGACGTCATGAGTTTGATTCCCGACCATGGCCTTATCTGTGTGGAGTTTTTATGTTCTCCCCTTATTTGCGTGGGTTTCCTCCGGGTGCTCCAGTTTCCTCTCACACTAGAAAATAGATGAATTCCTAGCTTTAAAGCAATGATTTTTCTACTCCAAGTCAGCTCACAAAAGCTCAGGTAACATGTGAAAAAAAATAGACGGAAAACATAGTGCAGACGTATAAATATTCCAATACTGTTAGTGACAGCGAATCTGCTCACCTCTAATAGGACAAACCAAGTCGTGATAAACAAATTCACAATCCTAAGTAGTTATTCCTGGTATCCAAGCTGCAATACTCAAATATATGACTATGGTGAGCTCCTGGTAACCACATTCTCATTACTCTGCTAATCTACAAATACAGGCTCCTAAAATATTTTCAATTCCAAATTATTTTTTATTTCTAAAATATAAGATACTCACAGTAGTGTAAAACCAATATAACATGTAAAACACCACTTGACATGCACAGATCTCCAAAGGAGGTAGATGACCCCTTATCCGGCAGCCAGTCCCTGGATGAGCTTTGACACGCGTTTTGCAAACTTCTCATTCACTTCATTAGAAATGCTTTCTGGTGAAGTTAGCAAGAAGTTTATGAAACGCGTGTCAAAGCTCAGGGGAAGCTGAGTAATGCATCAAGTAGAGGACAAGTGATGGACCAAGACTGTCATAAAGAAAGATGGACCTAGGCACTCACCAGGCCGGATGTGTTTCTCAGGCTGCCTGTTGCTCACCATGCCGCCTGTGTTTCTCAGGCTGCCTGTTGCTCACCATGCCACATGTGTTTCTCAGGCTGCCTGTTGCTCACCATGCCGCCTGTGTTTCTCAGGCTGCCTGTTGCTCACCATGCCACATGTGTTTCTCAGGCTGCCTGTTGCTCACCATGCCGCCTGTGTTTCTCAGGCTGCCTGTTGCTCACCATGCCGTCTGTGTTTCTCAGGCTGCCTGTTGCTCACCATGCCACATGTGTTTCTCAGGCTGTCTGTTGCTCACCAGGCCACATGTGTTTCTCAGGCTGACTGTTGCTCACCATGCCACATGCGTTTCTTGGGCCGCCTGTTGTCCATCAATGCCATGAGGTGTTAGAAGGTTGAATTTTGAAGCTCCTCTCTCTCCTCCATAAGTCCAGAAATCTGCAAAACAAATTGATTTTCCAGGACAGTTGTAATGACCGGGAAGTGCACCTTAAAATGCGTTAGCTGCTCAACTAGGCGAATGTGGACACTTGTTGCAGGATTGCGGGTCCCTATTTATTGTGGTTTATAAATTACCCTTAATGATTACGATGTTTATGTGCACGCAGAAACTTACAGCCATATGATATGGCAATTCAACCAGACTAACCAGTAAGGAAGACTCATGCTTGGAAATTGTATATTTTACCCTATTGCCCCCACCTGGGGCTCTTTTACTAACATTGCATTTAAGTGCAAAATTTTCACTGAACCATGACAATGAATCAGATTCTTGCTTTCATTGTCTAACCCAATGATGGCTAACCTGTGACACTCCAGGTGTTGTGAAACTACAAGCCCCAGCATGCTTTGCCAGTAGGTAACTAGCTGATAGCTGGCAGAGCATGCTGGGACTTGTAGTTTCACAACACCTGGTTAGCTATCACTGGTCTAACCTGTATCAGACAGATAAAAAACTAACTGCTGATTGGTTGCTGTGGTTTAATGCACATTAAGCAATGTCAGTAAATCAGACGTACTGTCCGTAATGCAAAATATAACCAGTTGTTTATAATAATCTATTCAAACTAAAGCAAACTAACACTCTCTGTCTGCCACCATCTGTGTGAAATGTTTATTTTCCGGCTGTGAATCCTTCGGTATAAAAAAGTGAGAAGTTCCTGATATAAAGTGTCAGAGTGATACAGCCACAAAATAATAACGTGTTTCCTGTGTATCGCGTGTCCCTATTCAACCCTACAAATTTGCACATGTCAGAGCTGATGTGGAGCTGGATATACATCTGTTGTATTTGCATGAGATACACTTTTCTGCACTGTGGATGTACATCAAATAAACATACGGGCAGCACGGTGGCTCAGTGGTTATCACTTCTGCCTCACAGCACTTGGGTCATGAGTTCAATTCCTGACTATGGCCTTATCTGTGAGGAGTTTGTATGTTCTCCCCGTGTTTGCGTGGGTTTCCTCCGGGTGCTCCGGTTTCCTCCCACACTCCAAAAACATACTGTTAGGTTAATTGGCTGCTAACAAATTGACCCTAATCTGTCTGTGTGTATGTGTGTGTGTATATTTGGGAATTTAGACTGTAAGCTCCAATGGGGCAGGGACTGATGTGAATGAGTTCTCTGTACAGCGCTGCGGAATCAGTGGCGCTATAAAAATAAGTGGTAATGATGATGATGCTGATTCTGTTGCATCTCACACCTCCCCTCCCTATGACAGGAGAAGCAGAACCGGGGGAGGGAGAGGTGGGCGAGATAAGGCCGACTACAGCAAGGTCCTGTTCACATAACTGTGATGCAATTACACCTAGGCGCAGACAGATGGCGCTACCACACACAATGATGATGATGGCGATTAGAATCGCTATCTAGCGGCTTCTGATTGGCTGATATTGTATGAAGTCGCGGCCATCTGTCCAAATTACGTAATTGATATTTTCATTTGGACTACTGCTGGAAAGAAGGGGAAAAAACAACCGATAATTGTACTTAATTTAATTTGTATTTGTATTTTGCATTTGTGTTTGTATTTAGCTACATTTTGTAGGAAACATGAAACTTTCGCATTTAATAATAACACTTTCAATACATTATTCTGATGTGTGTATGTGACACTACATTATGTTATTATATTGTGTGCAAATAGGATAGAGCGACTTTCGCGACCTTGATCTTTTAATACTAACTTTATTGATTTACACAGCTGGGTTGGTTGGTTTATAACTTGGAGTTTGTATCCAAGTGTCTTGTGGCCGCTATTTGACAGACACTGATGTTTGATCGCAGGGGTTTGGAGCCAGACGCTGAATTCATCCTACATTCACCCAACCCCTCCCTCCCTCATTCCGCCTCTCAGAGCATAAAGCGACGCAAATGTAAGATGCGTCAAAATCCGCATAAGGGCGTATGCGGGCGCATTTTTTCACTGCACATGCGCAGTATGGAATTACGGATTTTTTTGCAAATAAAACAGCCATAATCTGTTTCCGCAGCCCCACAAGCAGCGGCTTCACCAGAAGACTCCTGCAACCGACAGCGCGCGTAGCAGTGCGCATGGACTCGTACTCCACTCCGGCGCCGTAGAATATCATACGGCTTTCAGATTTTTTCAAAATACATCCTGAAATAAACCCACCAGGGAGGAATCAGAGGGTCCAACAACACTTTAAAAGTCCTCCTTTCCCATAAAAATTCAGATTCAAGCGACAAATAGCTTGGGAGATGTGCGAGTATCCAGCCCCATGAACCGTTTTCGCACACAAGAAGAATTTAATTATTCCTGATATGTTGACAGATGTCTGAAGTTCTCAGGACTGAAGATAACTTTTATCCGCCACTGGATTAGGGAGCTCTGTGTCTCTGTGGCCCCAGGGCAGTTAGAACGTAATACATCAATTCCTCTGCAACACAAGGGAAATCACGTCCAGGGTCTGCAGGATGCTTCTCATTTAACCGGTCTGTGAGCGCTGTCCCAGATCTGATCTTTGTCCCCGTACCCAGCAAGTGCCATTATCTCCGGAGTCATTTCAACTTACTTTGACCCAAGTGAAAATTTAATCTTGCGTAGAAATAACGTGATCGGCTGCATATAACTACACAGCAAACATTAAAGGGTACAATGTATTAGGACAAGAACCTGAAGCTAAGCAGGCATATAATTAGTGCTCCCATATATTTGAATCAAAGAAGCGGTGGATTTTGCGCAGTCCAATAAAGTATATCTGTCACCTACAGTGGAAGCAGCCAATATTCAGTGTATTCATTCACTGGGAACCAGTGACGTCGCTGAGGATAGAGCCATAAATATGGATCCTGCATTCTCAGGAATAACGGTTCAGTCTACTAAAAATGGCTTCCTTTAATGTATGGCTGCGACAGGCCTTCTCTAATGATATATATTAAATTAATTAATTTAAAAAAAAATAATATTTGGAAGCATGAAGTCCTATTTAAATGCAGACGGCCCATTTTAAAGAGTGGAATATCTAAACATTCTTCAGCGTTAGATATACTTTAAGGATGTGATCACAAACCTCCCCTTTCCTTCCCTCCATGTGGGCCAGCCCTCCTCCCCCCTCCACTCTGCAGCACATGTGACCGTGCAGGAGGCAAAAAGATAAGTCTTCCACAGCAATTATTTGCATATCAGAAAAGTGTGTTGGAGTATTACTGTAATGTGTGGTTGGGAGGGTATTAATGTCATGTGTGGGTGGTAAGGTTTTAATGTAATGTGTAGGAGGAGGTGTGGGGTATTAAGATTATATAGTGTAATGTGTGCGAGGAGGCTCTGAATGTAATGTGAGGTCTGGTGGGGCTAGTAATGTAATTTGGAGGTATTATTATAATGTGGCTGTTTATCTTATGTTTGGATTATACTTGTAATGTATCAGCGGACGAAGGTTATTCATTTTATATGGAATCTGTCTTTATTAAATGCCGTGTTGATGGGGGCTTTTCACATATCGTAGTGGCTAATGTAATGTGGGGTTCTTATATTAAATGTGGGAGTTAATAATTAATGGTGAAGGAAGGAGGCCTATTTGTTAAATGTGGTTGCTATTTATTTAATGCTCGGGCTGGCTGACGGGAGGGTGGTCTAGAGCGTTCACTCATTGCTCGGCTTTGCAGGTGGTAAACAGGGCCCCAACATTCCAGGATCCAAATAAGCAGCAATAGAGCTTAAGAACAGGTAGGACAGTCTGTCAACTAATGGAGGAACATATGTGGTAAGGGGACAGTGTGGAGATCATATATCACATATACCGTCTCCCCTGGTCATACATGTTCCCCCATCATTCTCCCGTTGTCCCTTGGGAGAGGGGAGCAAGTAAGATTCATGCACATAGGCCCACTAAATAAAATGCCCTGGTTCTGGGTTCTCATTAAGTTTAAATCCTAACAGAGCCAGCATATACAATCAGCATTTATTAAGAAGTTATCCAAAGTTAATCAAGTAGAAATAAAATGTTATAGAGTTGGATACACAATTGGATAAATAAGGAGCACAGGATTAATTATTTTAACAAACAGAAGCGATTGCAATCTTTAGGCTATGAAATTGCAGTTTGTTTTGTGCTCTATAATTACACAACAATGTAACAGCAGTTTCTGATGCTCTCTAAAAATAGAACCGAGCGACAGTTATATCAATTAAAACAGGAAACTGTCATTATCCCGGACAGTCGCTCCAAAGCCAGCGAAGATTCTTTTGAACTCGGCACAAAGTGCATTTGGAGTTCCCTGCTATGATATTGTGGTTGTGATACTTCCTCTCTCTGGGCACTGTTACTGTTGTGTGAATTGAGTCACAAGAGACAACATTCTAAAAAAACATCCGTTCAGGCCCTATAGGCTCATTTCATTGAGATTTCTGTTCCAGAGAACAGCTGTTGAAAACCCACAAACACACACTGGAATGAACATAATAATACACACATAATAATATCTGCACACATATAATACATATACAATCAGAATAATAATATATAATAACCAGCTGAAGCTTGAATAGCAACATTTTATAAATTACTGTAATCTTTTGGTTTAACTGCAAGGTGCAAACTCAAACTTTGAGCCACGAAAATTGAACCTGCCCAAAAATCACTATCTAGTTTTGAATCTTCCGAAACATGTCTAATAATAGGCTGCAGATCTGCTCAATCTTACACAAAAAGTAAATAACAGAAGCGTAGGAGGAAACATTGGCAGGACTGTTATGGCCACCAGTGCATCATAAACTTGTAGAACTAGCAGAAGAGGTCTTTACCTATAGCAACCACCTTTCCCGTAGAGACTAGTTATGCTCATAGTTACTCGGATGCCCCCAGAACTTGTAATACAAGTTTATGGTCACACGGCAGCGCACAGGTACAGAAGGTAATACACGGAGTAGGGGCAGGCCAGAGATCTGCGGACTGGGAAGAGAGTATAATGTCTGACTGGCCTGACAGAGCAGAGGTGGAGACATCTGGTACAAGCTGGGACAGGGTCACAGGCAAAGGTTCAGAGTCCGGGTACAGGCAGAAGGTCAGGGTCACAGGCAAAGGTTCAGAGTCCAGGAACAGGCAGAGGTCATACACGGGAAAGCAATCTAAGGTTAAACGCCAACACAGCACAGAAGCAGGCAGCAATACTGAAACAGAACGCTATAACCGGCAGTGAGGCTCAGTCCTCACTGCCTTAAATAGTACTGAGAGCCAATCAAGTGGTCCCGGAGCTTGCTTAATTAATCTAATCAGTCATAATTTCCTGAGCCTAAAAAGCCCTGTGCGCACGCGCCCCCGGCTGTTTGACAGCTGGCCAGGCGCGGGGGCAGGGAGCCTGAAGTGTCCCGGTTGATGCCTAGGCAACTGGGACGAGGGAGCCGGAAGTGACCCCCGGACGTCATGGAGACGGCCGGGACACCAACAACAGGGGACAGAGAGTCGCGGCGGTGCTTGCGGCCGCCGCGGCTGCTGACAAGGACAAAATGTTTTGATAGCTACGACAAACATGCCAAGCCTTCTATACCTTCCCATATACATATGGGTGCCTCTTCTGCCCACCCCTTGTCCTGCCCCTGATGATAAATGTATAAATGATAAACCAAATTACTACTATAAGCCTTATACAAGGAACAGCATATCCTCATATGTCCCGATTTTCAGCGGGACAATCCCGATTTTAGAGCTCTGTCCCGCTGTCCCACCCATGGACATATTTGTCCCCTCCCTGCTCTTATCATGACATGACCACTCCCGCACCGTGATGTAGCCACGCCCCCTGCCCCAATGCTGGGTTTTGAAATGTTGGGAGGTATGGAACTGTCAAAGCTTGCATTATTTAGCTAAGTAATGAGCAACTTATACATTGAACCTTTCCTTTAACTCTTCGATGACAGTTTGCAGTAGATTTACCTATTCACCAAAGGGAAACAGTTTCACTTCATCTAGGCATGAAAGTAACCCATGATATAAGGGTAAGCTGGACTTCCTAAGCAACACAGCAACTTCTGTGGAGATTAGAACAGAACTTTCATACTAAAAAATATTGGGACATGAATCATATGATGATTGTTCACTGTATTATATTTATATTAATGCCATATGTGAGAAAAACTAGAGTACTCCCACACCTCTGGGTTACTTCATTCAGATACTGGCAGGCAAGCCTTCTACTATTTGGCAGAGTCTTAGGGCCACATGGCGGTGCTGTCCTCGTAATATATTATCTTTCCCGGGAACAGTAAAATCACCTGATGGAAACACGTTACCCGGAATTGACACATGGACGAGATAAACACAGTGTTATCCTGAGAATTCACCGTGGTCTAGAAATAACACCCAGCGCAAGCGTCCGGATTAGACAGGACATCTCGTCTCTCTATGCTTCATGTATCAGTGATGAGTGATAAAAGTTAAAGGTTTATCCCTTTGCTTCTGCCAATAATAATTAGTACATCTCGATGAGACACTGTCTCTGTAAAGCTGGCGTCAGTGACACCGAGGTGTAAATAACACTTGTGACAAAGTGACATTAATGACGATATTTCTCTAGGGACATACACTGCTTGATCGGTATGTAAGCTGCATTGCAGAGGTGACTTTAAATGTCACTTATTAGAGTCTGACTATATATATAACTATGTAATGTCAATAACAAATATGGCTCGACGGGGGTGTGATACACAAACAGCTCCTCTCCTTTCTCGGGCTTCATGTAGCGTTGGACACATGCGTCATTTGTTTGCGTAAACTACGCAATTCCGCACCACGCACATGCGCGAAAAAAGACGCTCACGGCCGAATGCAGGTTCAGTCGCATCTTACACTTAAGACTCCTTACAATTTTAACACAATCAGCGCGGCCGAGCTGCATTATCCGCTTACCCGTCAGCTGCCGGGAACATCAGTATAATGAGCTGCCGCTGGAAGCCTCATGCTTCTATTAGGAAGAAAGGGGGGGAGCACAAATGGACTGTAACGATACTTACCTTTCCTCGCTCCCCCGTCGCTCCGTCGGACCCGGAAGCTGCACTCCCGGGTTCGACGGTCACATGACCGCCCGACCTTAAGGCGGGGAATTCAAACAGGGGGTCTCTATAAAACAGCGCTCTGACACTTTAGGAGTGTCAGAGTAACTTACCTGTTCCTGGCTCCTGATTCCTGTTCCTCCTTGTGCCTGCTCCCTGTGTGTTTGACATCCTGTGTACCGACCAGCTTGCTGACCTTTCTGGATTCCGTTTCTCCTGTGTACCGGCCCGGCTTGCTGACCACCCTGATTGCCTGTGCTCTTGACTCGGATTGTCTCACGTTCCTCTCTCTACGCGTTTATCTGCCATACCTGTGTACCGACCCGGCTAGCTGACTACGTATCTGTTCTGGTGACCCGTGTGCCGACCCGGTTTGATTGACTCCGAGATTGCCTTCTGATTCTGTCTGCATTGCCTTCCCATGAACCAACCCGGCCTGTCCAACTACTCTCATCATGCTCCTATTCCGCTGTACTACATCTTGGGGCAAACCTGAGGACCGCCACCTGCGACTCCTGGCAGCAAAGCCCACCCCGCCTTGCGGCGGTTCTTGGTAAATACCGGGGAGATTGTTAGACTCCGCACCTCAGGTAAGCCAGCGCTAATCAAAATTAGTAGTGTTATCCAGTAATCCGTTACATGGACCCCCTAAAAAAATTATTGGTCCGCCCTGGTTGCACTCCCCCCCCCCATGATTTCTGTTGGGTGGGCAAAGACTGTGTCCCTTCCCCCCATGAACTTCTGCACCAAAGCCTTCATGCTACTTTCTGAAGTCACGGTATCTGTTCTAAACTTGTGAAACTTTTTCAAATGATAGATTGTCTTAGTATAACTACCAAATGTCCTGTAATATAGATTGCCTTAGTATAGATTTAACACAGATTGATTGATTTGTTTGTTTATTTAAAATAATCTAAGTGTTCTGTTAATAAATAATCTGTATTGACAATGAACTAGTTACTTTACTTTTAACCTGATTTTCGTGCGTCCAGTAACAAACATAAGATAAAGCAATTTGAATTTATAGCACATCCCATAACCAGTGAGGCAGTGACTATAGATTTAAAAATACTCCCAATCAAATGAGATTAGCCTGTCAACTAAATCTGAATAAAAACTAGTTTAATGACTATTGAAAAATGCAAAATTTTTTAAGATGAAAAATTTAATTTATCTATCTTTCTAACAGCTATTGTACTAATTGGTAATCAATATTAATAATAATATTTATTTAATAATGTATAAATACATTTTCATAGTAAAATACACAATGAAATTGGGGTTGGCCAAACCCTGAAACAGTGACCAAAATGAACAAAGGATTGGGAGTTTTTGCATATCTACAGTCACAACTGTCGTAAAACAAGATACCAAATGTGAGAAAAAGGGGCCTCCAAACCTTATAGTAGTCCTTGGCCTTTTGCCCCCCCCCCCTCCTCCCCCAATGAAAATTTTCATGCCTACGCCCCTGCTGATTGCAGTTTGCCTTATCCAGCTTATAGTGCTTTATTCATCTGCATTGTGGCTGTTCCATATGTATTCGTTCACATTTTGTACTGAATTTTGTACATTACAACTATCGTGCCGTAGGAAGCAGACGATTCACATTGCCTTCAAACCTGGTAAGGCCACAGAAGTGGGGGTGTTCCAGTTAAGCGACTAATTACTTTAAAACATGAACATTTGATATGTGTTACAATATGTACTTGTGTATGGGACTTGCAGTGTGTACTTGGGTGTGGAACTTGCATTCTTATAAATTTGGGTCATGTGACTTTCTTTGTATTACAAACGAACTGTATACTTATTTACTTGGTTAAGAGTAAATGACAATATGACATGGAGATTGACCACATGGTACCCAAGGGTTCGAAATGTTTAAATCTATTTTTCGTTCCTTGATTGATAGCAGAAATGTGCAAAATGTTCACATCGGTTCTGCAAAATATCTCCTTCATTCGCTGAGGGAATTTGGCCTTATGTGATCCTTTACCAGAAAAACGGAATATGAATTGGCCACTGCTGTACTAGCACTATTCATAGACTATAAATTCCATGAAATGCAAATATTTAAAAATTAATTTTTCACCAACTTTTGCAGCGATCTCTCTCATCTCTTATTGCAAGGTGTTAATATGGAGTACTACGCTCAATCTCCCATCTTAGTAGTGGTGTCCCCTGTGATCTAGTGAAGTGGGCAGCCACCAGCCGTTCACATCGCACTATTCAGCATAAAACAGACAGGAAGTTTGGCTCTCAGCAGGTTCTTCCAGTGACAGTTGAACTGTAAAGACGTCATAACTGGGCTTGTATCTTTTTTGTGTAAACTTACTTATATATATAAATATATATAGTGACAACCTGTTCTCTGATATTGCCCATAATATAAGCTTACTTCCATCTGCATATAAGAATGCATTATAATACTTTTAAGTACATTAACTGCATAAGTTTGTCATACTGCCTGTCTGTTGCAGTCAGTATAAACTGTGAGCAACTGTATATATGTATATATCATCTTTTACAACAAATTCTGAAATGAACCCAACAAATTGGTTAAGTCTAAAAGCTTCTTGTGATTGAACATCTACCACCAACACTGATGACACCTATTACATATAACAGCACAATGCCACGATAATAGGTTTCTCTGCCTATACAAGGCACTAAATTTACCATGTCATATTTTACTGGTTACAGACATCCATGCAGAGCCATATTTAGACCTCACGGGGCCCTAGGCAAGATACTGGTTTGGGGCCCCCTCCCTGAAAAATTCCATAGCACTATAGTTTTTTAGCATAACATATACCCCTATTCAGGGGCTGGCTGGCAGACTTTAGCCCATGGGGCAAGCATATAGCACTGGCCCATAAGTAGCGGCCCATTTTTAAAGGGTGGTCTCACTGCCGGCCCTGGGAGGGCCCTCTGGGGACCGCTGGGCCCTAGGCAATTGCCTAGGTTGCCTTGTGGTAAATCCGGCCCTGCATCCATGGCAACTGCCCAGTTTTCAGTTCGATGCCAATTTGTAAATGTGTATCTGTCAGCGAAAGTTTCCATGTTTCACCAGTGTCTCTGTAAAGAAGACTTAACAAAAAAACAACAACTTGTATTTGACATGTGTCAAAAAGTCTCCAGTGGGGGCATCTCAAAAATCACCCCTGTATGTCTCAGTATATTGGTAATTAAGGTTTTGTGGTTTCTTTTTGCCAGGTCATTTTGCAAGATGTTAGATCTTTATTTAATATCATCTGCAAAAATTAAACCCAATCCCTTTCTTGCATTTTACAAAGAGGCAGCTTGTTCTACTGTTGGCGCTGTAACAGCTTATTTTGCTAAGAGCCTTAATTATGTTGTCTGAGACACTATCCCAAATAAGTAACACTAAGCAAATTATTGGGCACAGTTGCCAAATGCGAAATAGAATGTTATATTACCTGGAGATAATCCATGTGTAAGAGGTGTTCACTCATTTTAAAAAATGTGCTATGGTTTGCTTAGTAGAGAAGTATGATAAGCTAAGTGTAAATGTCCCCCCCTGACTTTCTCCTGGGCCTTATTGAGGACTACACGGGTGCCAAAGAAGACCCCTCTTGGAGTTATTACCCTTTTGCCCACCTTGCCGCATTAAAAGAAGTGGTGTTAAGCCAACAAAGAATGGAATCAGTGATGGAATCAGTTATCAAAAGTCCAATTAACTTTGTCCAGGGCCTGTCGCGTTCCTTAGGGGAAATGGTGAAAAAGGAGTATTTTCTTTCAGGATCCTGAGCTAGATAAAAGTTGAAAGCCCATCCAACCAGGTGGGAATAATAAAGACAAGCGTTTGCGTGTCAGTGGCGGTTTTAGTCCCGCCAAGGACTGAAGGTCATCAGAGCACCTACACACACTTCAAGTACTCAGTGAAATCGTTCGTTTTTCTCCAATAAAATATTTCTCAATGGGGGGCTTAAACACTCTGGTGCCCTCTTTATATTGATAACCGCCTAAAACTGTTTACCTGTAAGATTACATGGGTGTCCTGGTTGTTCATTGCCACATTATGGGAGCCCTAATAGGAGGTTCTGCAGTTCAGAGATTGGGGAGATCTTGCGGAACAGCTGGTGAGAGACTTTGAAGCACTTTGGTTTGAGCATGGACCTTGTATGGATCACTGATATATTCTTGCAATTCATTTACTCACTTGCTATCGATTTTTGCAGTTGGATTTAAAAAAACATCTAAGAACATACAAAAGATGGGAAACCCCTTTATCATCCGAAACTTCTGTCATTTGCACAGTTTTGGCTTCTGCCCTATTTTAATGAATTTAGGAATATGGAACTTGCAGTGTATAATAATGTACTTGGGATATGGATCTTGCAGTATATACTTACGTACTTCGGTACGGTACTTGTGGAGTATACTAATGGACTAGTAGTGTATAGTAATGAACTTGGGGGTGTATACCTAGAAACTTGGGGTAATGATCTTGCAGTTCATACTTATGAACTTGGGTATGGGTCCTGCAGTATATTCTTCGACCTGTGGGATGACTTTACAGTGTATATTATAGTACTGGGAGTATTCAACTTGCAGTTCAATATGAAAGACTTGGAATTGCAAAGTGGTGTCATCTCTTACTATTGATTGTTTGCAGTTGATTTAAAAACAAAAAAAACCCTGAAAACACACAACAGGCGGGAAACCACTTTATAATCCGAACCCTCAAACATCTTCCTGCAGTGTTACAAAGGACTTTTTAAAAACGTGCAACTGATGAGATTTTAAATGATAATATAGTTTAGGTGCTATATGTGCTGCATCAATGTCTGATTGCTTTCAATGTTCCCGTATGGCTGGATCACTTATAAATAAATTATTGTATAAATATATTTTAAATTATTAGCGCAGTGTGCCAATTCATATCATTGCAAATCTACTGATTTTGATACTTGTGTATTGGGACTGTACTGTGGCCATGGTGGAGGAAATGTGTTTGTGTAAGAAAGGAGGTGATAGAAAGGAGGCTTCAGCCCAGATGCCGGAGGCCCCTGGGCTGTAGCCCAGTTAGACCCCGGGTTAATCCGCCCCTGGTCAGTACTCTGGAGCAATAAACCATCACTGCTTGAAGATTCTGCCTGCAACTATTACCTTCTGTATCCTGTGACCAACAGATAAGAGCTTACACTCTAATTCGTTCCCCGGCTGTCCTGTGTTGAACCCAGCATCTCTGTGTCAACGTTCTACCCTCTACCCAACAGCCCTGATCCATAGTAAGCGGTCAGGAGGTACGAGCCAGCCCACAGCAAAGAGGCGCTGCAGCAGCTATACCAGCTACCCCAGAAGTAAGCGGTTCTGGGTGCCGCAAAAGAGCCCAGTGGTGACAGCTGAATTCTCCTACAACTACTGTGCAGTTGGCAATCGCAGTCGGCGAGTGTCTGGAGGCCGGTGACACTAGTAGTAGCGGTCAGTTATGGTTGGTTACTGACGCTGAGAAGGAAACCAAAGTAAAATGTGCAGGAACAACATCCCTCCATTTCTCCTCCCCACCCGGGTGGCGATGTAAGCCCATCCGGTCACAGCCCTGATAAATATGTGTTGTAAAACTCTGGGCCTGATTCCTTAAAGAACGGAAATACCGATATGTACCTATATTTTGCGTTAAATTTCTCTGCGCATGCCCAGAGGTGAACTATACTTCAGAGAACGCAAGTGTATGCAGCTCATCTTCAAGTGCAAAGGACACTTACAACAACCTACGATTTCAGTGGCGGAACGAGGAGGGTACTGGGCGTACGCACGTAGTCAATGTACAGTAAGGGCGTGCCAGGCTGGAGCGCACGCAGCAGCGTCTGATTCAAGCTTTGGGAATCTCAAAGGTACGTGTTTATCTGTTGTATAATGTGCACCAGCTACAGGTCAGGTGTAAGTGCTGAGTGATAGTGATGACGGCTGTGTATACAGCTATAACATGTGTTTGCAATCAGGAGCAACTGTAACAATGTATTTTATGTACATTAACATTAATAACATCCTGATAAATGTATTTCATGGCAAACCAAAATGAAATAAAAAAAAATATTTTTTAAATGCTTTGTCAGTACTAACTGTACTATTAACAGGTCACAATAATTGAATAGTTTTTGTTTTTCTTCTGGGACCGTATATTCCACATATGTATTGGACGCAGCGTGTTGTCTATCAGAGCAGAGCGCACCTAGACCCGTATTCAACAAGAGACTTTTCTTCAGATCGACTTATAGATTAAAATGGGCGCACATATGCCCGAATTACATGCGTTTTGGTCATTATTGACTCTTGTTCTTGGGGATCTAAATGACCTTGAGATCTCTCTGGTACTAGCAGGAAATCCCATTGGCCGATGACCTGCCCGTGTGCAAGAAGTACAAAAAACGATGTGAGATGTCACAAACTGTGACTTTGTGGAATTACCACACAGGGCACCCACAGAGCTTGTGCCAGCCCTGGCACCCACAGAGCTTGTGCCAGCCCTGACCATGAAAGATTTTATCCTGATAATAAAACAATTAAAATATAGACATTAGACTGAAAGGAAGTGTAACATCGACTCCACCAGAGATTATGCTGAAATATTCTACAGTGTGTTTTGAGCCCCGGAATCATCAAAGCCAAATTCCGTATTATTTCCTGCCCACCTGGACTACAGCTGGGAAACAACAGCTAAAAACAAGCATCTATCTAATGACCAGACGTGGGTCCCCAAGGAGCTGCTGTAATACACATAGAAAGGAAGTAGATTGTACACAACACACTCAAGCGACTTTGCATCTGTTCATCATCTCTATACATCTGTGCAAGTCGCCTTTCCTGCTTTTTAAAGGATACTGTATAATCTAATGGGACAGTTTATAAATATACCAAATATATTCTCATGCCAGAGTTCTAAGTAGATCCGATTGTCTATCAATGTGATAAATTTAGATCTGATGTAATTTGCCCTGAAACCTTTCGCCATCTGTTAGTCAGTTCATTATTTTGGTTATTTCTGCTCATGATACCAATATAGTGGTATTTACTGATGCATTTTAAAGTAGTTATTGCGTGGTAATCCCGACCTGTTATACTATGTGATTTTCTACAACTTTCAGGTGCCTATAAGATCTGGAGGGAGGGTCAGATGATATGTCCTGTCTTGCAACATCTATCTGTTTTCATCCAAAGCAAGTTTCACCTGATAGACTCTTTTACTTTCATCTTTGTGTTAAGAAATAGGATCTCTCTTGTTTGTCTGAGCTGTCAGCTGTGCATTACTGCTGCACCATGTGTAGGATAAATCCTGCCGTTCAGCTTGATGCTAGGTAAATAGCAACAAGGTTCTCTTAAGCTCCCAGTCTGGCAGTTGTGCTATTACTTACCACACCAATAGAGCCTTTATAAACTTCTTCCTGGCAGCATACCAATGCTGGTGATAGTTTCTGCTTGACCTAGTGTGCCTTGTATCCTGATCTGCTCTCTCCTCTGTTATTGATGTGGCTTGTACTCCTGAATCTTGTCTTTGTTAAACGGATTTGCACTCATATCTCTACCTGCCCTGACCCCTGGCTTGTTTAAAGGATTCTGCTGTCTTCTCTACTCCTAACCCAGTCTCTATGAGTCTGAGTACTTCCAAATACATTCTGGTTGCTCTCTATCTCCTACCGTGTTCCATCCACTCCACCGGGCAAGTGCTGGATCAACAACTGCTACTACCCGATGTTAGGTCCTGGGGGTAATCGAGTACTGTGGTACATAACTCGTTCCTCGGAAAGGGGGCTGCTAAAGGTGAAGATCACATGAAGTTCTAGCAGTTGAGATTCCTCCTCTGTCCTTAACACTTTGATTACTCTTTCATGTTTTTATCATTAATTTTATCTTTGTATTACTGTTTTGTTCTTTGATTTACACTCTCATACAGCTTACGTAAACACATGCATACATCCATCTGTTATGTCACCCCATACCTTAAACCTCTTTCATCATCATCAGCATCAGCTTTTTCTATAGCGCCACTAATTCAGCAGCGCTGTACAGAGAACTCACTCACATCAACATAAATAATCAGTTTGTATTCAGTTACCAGAAAATAAAACACAGCCGGACACATGCAAGCAGCTGCAGACAGATCTTTTTGTTCTCTTTTTCTAACATAAAATGTTGCAGAATTGCTAATAGTTAATTAGTTAATTTAGATAAGTTTTACAGTAAACTGGCTGATTTGTTTTTCATAATTATAATTAATTAGTTGATTTTATTTAACAGTTAAAGAGGAAGAGGGTCCCAGGGCAGGCAGCAGAACATTAAGCAGGGGCAAACACAGGATTTGTAGAGGGGGCTTTTCACACCATGCCACCAATGGGCGTGACCAGCATGCATGGGGGCGTAGCTATAATATTAGACAGTGCTTGGCTGCTCTCCAACTCTTCCTATCCTTATAATATACAATGCTGCGTGCACGTAGCTCTCCCTTTTCAAGCAGAGCCGTGTGAAGCGGGGGCAGGGTCCATCCACCTCAATTATACAGTGCCCCAGGCTTGGAGGGGGGTTTCCAAGCACTAGGAAACCCCCCTCGGTTTGCCTATGTTGAGGTTTACCAATAAGGAGAACAACGCCCTCGACAGATATCTCCACTAACTCTGTAATTCCGTCCTTGGGAATAAGGAGCAAGTTACCACCTATAATGCCAAGTAACGGAAATAGCAAACAATACAGAAGCTGTCGGCGCTGTTGATGTAAAAGTTAGAGGTATCTACGTCTGTAATAAACACTCCAGTGGCTGTAACCAGACCACAAAGGCAAAGCTGGGCAAGATCAAGGAGCATAGCCGCGGTGCAGGAGGAAAACCACCGAGGATTCAGTTACTTGATCGGGAAGAGATGATAGAGATGTGACGATCTTTGCCGAAGGATGTGCAGACTTAATGGAGCCTGACATTTAAAAAGCCATGGTAAGGATAAGATGAAAATTTAAAAAAAACAAAATACATGTAGACTATATCAAAATTATTTTAAACTAAAAAATAAATGTACTGTATATATTATTCAAATTGAAAATTTCGTACTGAGGAGGTAAATTAATGGAAATCGATTTTATGTCTTTTCTTTTCCCTTTCAGTGATTTCACCAGTACGTAAAACATCCTAACGATCTCCTCTCTTCTTTATGCATAGATCCTGCACCAATTGTCAAACACACTCCCAAGGTCAGGTCATAAGTAAGGTCTAGACGAGGTAATATAATACCAAACATCACAATTTCACAGACTTTCTGGGCTTTTCTTTCCCTTCCAGTGATTTCACGCTTGTGCAAAACGTTCCTCGCGTTCCCATCAGTTCCTAATGCTCAGAATTTGCACAAATTGTCCAGCTCGTCAGTAGGCAGAGCGTCATCTTGAATGGATAAGATAATAGCAGACATCACTCTTGAATTAGTGCCTTACTGCCCTCTCTCTTTAAGATCTAGTTTATTGAATTTCACAGCTTTTAAAAAAAAATAGAGGGGGCTAGGATTCTGCCAAGAAGATTGAAGAACCAGATCAACTGTATTGTAGCATCGTATCCATCTGTTTGTTTATTTTTAGTAAAATTTGGTTGACCTAAACGAGTGATGTGCAAGAGGATCTTATTCCGAGATTACAGGTAACGTGCGGTCTTTCTGAAGTTTAGAGGGTCGCACTTGAAGCTCTTGTAGGGTATCAGGTTGATCATCACTGACCTATACCATAGGAAAACAGAGGGGGGTTTCCTAGTGCCTGGAAATCCCCCTCCAAGCCTGGGGCACTGTATAATTGAGGTGGCTGGACCCTGCCCCCGCCTCACACGGCTCTGCTTGAAAAGGGAGAGCTACAGGCACCTAACAGTAGTGCACGCAGCATTGCCCATGCATATTATATTATAGCCATGCCACAATGAATGATGGTCACGCCCACTGGTGGCGTGGTGTGGAAACCCCCCTTTACAAATCCTGCATTTGCCCCTGTATAGTGTAGTGGTTATGTAGAAAAGCCTCCCAATAGAGGTGGTAAGACAAATAAGAGTTATGGAGGACGAGACTCTAATAGCCATAACATTGTTTGTAATACATTGTCCAAGCGATTCATATCCAAAATAAGTTTCTCTTTTTCTCTGCACAGAATCCATGGCGTGATCCAACGGACAAAGACGGAACAAGAATCCAGGGACATATCCCGGAGTGCGGTAAGGAAAATTACCCCTCTCTCCCTTGATGTTTTAAAGATGTATCTAACACATACAGCTTAAACTTTTATCTAAACTTCGCAGAGGTGCGTAGGGCTGAAAGCATGTCGTCCACAAGTGCCGAAACGTGGGCTACAGTCTTTCTACGGCTCAGATCTTTATGGTGACAACACTGTGTTGTTGTTGGTTAAGTGACCATATAAATGTAACTTTTCTAAGCCAAATGTAGTTTTCATAGATTAAAGTTTATCATTGACATATCTGTATAAATGTTCTAAAGCTCTATAGTAACCTTATTAAACAACACAAACTCTATGAAGGGTTTGTAGTTCTTCTAATTTATTTGGATCCAGTTGGATGATAGGACACAACCAATGTTCTTTCCACCAGAAAGCCCCATTAGTGAAGCTATATGACAAAAACAATATAACAAATTGTAGAACATGTTTTTCTTTCATTTTTCAAGTTACTGATGATACGAAGACGTTCAGTTATTGTGGCTGGATCACTTATAAATAACTTATTTGTGGCTGGATCATGTAAAAATAACTTATTGTAGTTATTTATTTTAATTAGGAGTGCAGTGCACCTCTGTATATCATTGCAAAAGTTATATTGCGTTCAAAGGTTGTTAAACCCCTCCGGGCTGATTTATGCGCAGGCTGCATGAAGCACCTGGATTGGTTAGAGGGGTAGGAGGCTGGATTACCTCCTGCCAGGGTATCTGTGTAAATCTGTATAAAAAGTGCACTATTTGACAATGTATTGGTATTATAACATCTGTACTTTCTGGATATCACTAGTACCTCAAACTAGTAAGTTTGTAACTGTCCTTTTTAGGACTTCCTGAGCTAATAAACATCACTGCTTAAGGAATCTGCTCTGATGCCTACCTACCTGCTGTAATTCCTGTGACCTGCAAAATAGACCCAATCTCATCCATTATCTGACTGTTCTGAGGTTGGGACCCAGCATCTAGTACCAAGGCTCTGCCCGCTACCCTGCAGCTCTGGCCAGTGTGATAGGCCAGGAGGAACCATCCACATCAACCCTGATCTGAAGGCAAGAGGTCAGGGGTACCAGCCCAGGTGTACCAGCAAGGGGGCACACTAGCAGCGAAAGTTACCCAGAAGGACGCAGTTCTAGGTGCCACTAAGGAGCCTAGTGGTGGTAGCAGCAGAAGCCCCCCCTACTGTGGTAAGAGGGAGCATTTGGGTGAAAGAAGGAACAGTGACAAGGCAAGCCCAGCCAATCCCCAGCAACCAAGAACAGGGTGGCATTGGAGGTCCATCCAGTCACAGTTATATTTGCTATTTCGACTGCAGATTGTCACATTCTCTATATTTCATGATTAAGGTGAGGTAGAGGCTCCAATCGACATTCATGTGTAGAACAGCCCATAGCCACAGGTTGAGAACATAAATGGATGTCCACAATAAAATGTTTACAGTAATTTTATTATTAAATATCTAAACAAATTTTCACGATCAGGACACTCTGAGTATATTTCAGCAACCACTGACAACGGCACCGTGGATAGAACGGCTTGAGGCCACAGAACCAAAAGGAAATGGGGAAGCACCTGTGTCTTCATAGAGCGATCCACCATGTGCAATGAGTATTCCATAGAGAGGGCAGAACCAACATCAACATCTTCTCATGGGACAGATGACTTGGTTTTGGAGATCCAGATCGCCCAGGTGCAGTTCATGCATAGGCTACAAAAATGCAGCATCGCTCCATGAAATTAATTGTGAAATATGGGAGAGACAACCAGAGCAGGAGAAATGCCTTCATGGAGGCTAGAATGCAGTAGCTGCAATGAGCCAGCGGTAGCACTCAAACCATAGAGACCACTGAGGAGCTAATGTTATCAGAACCTCATCGAAGACCAGCAGATGTTGTTGACACCAGTTATGGAAGTGATTGAACCATCATCTGCACTCTCACTGGCTCCACTTCAAGCACATACCCAACCAGACTTTCTTGTGGGAAGAACAAGGAGATCCTTCCACCAAAGAGACAAGTGTCCGGAGGAGAAGAGTTCAAGAAGGTGGAATCTCTCTCTCTCTTTCTCTCCCTTTCTCTCTCTCTCCCTCTCTCTTTATCTCCCTTTCTCTCTCTCTTTCTCTCCCTCTGTCTCCCTTTCTCTCTCTCTCTGTCTCTTTCTCTTCCTCTCTCTCTCTGTCTCCCTTTCTCTCTCTCTCTCTCCCTTCCTCTCTCTCTCCCTTTCTCTTCCTCTCTCTCTCTCTGTCTCCCTTTCTCTCTCCCTCTCTCTGTCTCTTTCTCTTCCTCTCTCTCTCTCTGTCTCCCATTTTCTCTCTCCCTTCCTCTCTCTCTCTCCCTTTCTCTTCCTCTCTCTCTCTCTGTCTCCCATTTTCTCTCTCCCTTCCTCTCTCTCTCTCCCTTTCTCTTCCTCTCTCTCTCTCTCTCCCTTCCTCTCTCTCTCCCTTTCTCTTCCTCTCTCTCTCTCTGTCTCCCTTTCTCTCTCTCTCTCTCTGTCTCTTTCTCTTCCTCTCTCTCTCTCTGTCTCCCATTTTCTCTCTCCCTTCCTCTCTCTCTCTCCCTTTCTCTTCCTCTCTCTCTCTGTCTCCCATTTTCTCTCTCTCCCTTCCTCTCTCTCTCTCTCCCTTTCTCTTCCTCTCTCTCTCTGTCTCCCTTTCTCTCTCCCTCTCTGTCTCCCTTTCTTTCTCCCTCCCTCTCTTTCTTTCCCTCTTTCTCTCTCCCTTTTCTCTCTCCCTCTCTCTCTCTCTTTCTTTCTCTCTCTCCCTTTCTCTCTCTCTCCCCCTCTCTTTTATTAAGGAGCGTAAATGCCAACAAGTGCTATATTTTGCATAAAATCGCTCTGTGCATGCCCAGAACTAGACTATACGCCAGAGAACGCAGCAGTGTCCAATTTATCTTCGAGCAGAAGGGATCTTTGCTACTGCCGACGATTTCATGGGTGGAGCAGGAAGGGATGAATGCACAAAGGCAATGTACAGTAAGGGCGTGCCAAGCTCGGGCGCATGCAGCAGCATCCAATACAAGCTTTGAGCATCTCAAAGGTACATGTTTTTCTCTCGTATCACTTGCACCAGCTACAATTTGGGTGTAAGCAGGGGCATAGGAACGAAGAAAAGGCCAAGGACTACTATAGGGCTTGGAGCCCCTTTTTCTCGCATTTGTTATCTCACTTTATGACAGTTGTAATAGTGACTGTAGATATACAAAGACTCCCAATCCTATTTTAATTTTTGTCTGTGTTTCAGGGGTTGGCCAACCCCGGTTTAATTGCTTATTTTACTATAATAATGTATTTATACATTATTAAATAAATATTATTATTAATTTTAACTACCAATTAGTACAATAGCTTATAAAGATAAATAAATTCAATTGTTCATCCTAAAAATTTACATTTGTCATAGTCATTAACCTAGTTTTTATTCAGATTTCCTAATCTCATTCCATTGGGAGTATTTTTAAATCTATAGTCACTGCCTCACTGGTCATGGTCTGTGCTCTAAATTTATCTCATGTTTGTTACTGGACGCACCGCTCGAAATTCAGGGTAAAAGTAAATAGTTCACCATCATTACAGGTAGTTATACTGAGACAATCTATCATGTAAAAAAGCTTCACAAGTTTACAACAGATACCATGACTTCAGAAAGTAGCATGAAGGCTTTTGTGTAGACGTTCATGGGGGGGACGGGGGACGGGGGACACAGTCTTTGCCCACCCAGCAGAAATCATGGGGGCAACTGCCCCCTCTGACCCCCGGTTCCTACACCCCTGGGTGTAAGTGGCGAGTACTAGTGATGATGACTGTGTATGCATGCTAGAAGATGTGTTTGCAATCGAAAGTAACTGTAAAAATGCATTGTATGTATAGTAGACATACAAGGTATGTCTATTAAATAACAAGACTGTTGTTCCACCTAGTAAACAAAGCAGTCAGAACCGTTTATAACTGCATACGTAGTAATCTTGAACCTGTCTGAACCTGCATGACTAGCTGCAACACTCTGTGACGTTCAGTCGATTGAGTCGCCATTTAGTTTGGTTGTGTTTTCTGTAGAGTGCCAAAAAATGCTAAGTGCAACGACCTTGCACTTCAAGAACCAAAGAAAATGTAGAAAAAAAATCAGTCAGATTGTTTGAAAAGACCGCCGACACATTTTTTAATTCAAAACTTTGCGTGAGGATCTTAACATGATGAAAGTTTGTGAAAAGATGGTCCCAAGGGGTCTCACACCAGAACAAAAAGAACGTCACAAGGAATGTTGTGTTGACATTCTGCAGCAACCTGACAAAGATCCAAACCTGTTTCATAAAGTAATCACTTGTGATGAGACCTGGATCTTCCAGTACGATCAGAAAACCAAAAGACAGTCAATGCACTGGAAAACACCGTCATCACCAAGAATGAAAAAAGCTTGTCAAAGCAAGTCAAAATTCAAAGCAATGCTCATTGTTTTTTTCGATAGCAAGGGTGTAATTTTGGAAGAATGGGTTCCAGAAGGCACAACAGTTAATCAGCATTATCATAAGGGAGTTTTGCAAAAGCTGAGAGTCAGAAAGAAACGGCCTCAACTGTGGAAAAATGGTTTCTTTCTTCACCAGGACAATGCGCTGCTCACACAGCACTTTCTGTGAAGCAGTTTTTGTCTGACAAACACATTACTACACTTGAACATCCTCCATATTCGCCCGATTTAGCACCTTGCGATTTTTATCTTTTCCCAAATGTTAAATTAGTGCTTAAAGGGACATATTCTGAGTCAGTTGATGCTGTCAAGAAGAAAACGGCAGATATGTTGAAACAAGTGACAGAAATTGATTTGCTTCATGCCTTCCACCAGTGGTATATTGAAGGGGACAAACATTAAATTTGTAATACCAATAAATAAAGGTGAGTTATTTAATCAGTCTTGTTATTTAATAGACATACCTCGTACATAACAGCCTTATAAATTTACAATTTTATGATGGATAAAAAAAAAACTTTTTTAATGTTTTATCATTAATGATAATATTATTAACAGGTGACAATCACTGAATACTTTTTTTTCTGTGCGCTCTTTTGGGACTTTATATTCCACATTATGTATTGGACGTATTCTGCAGTGTATTGTCTGTTACAAGAGCGGACCTAGACCCGTACTCATCAGTAGACATATCTTCACAGCCGCTCCTTGTGGAAAACCGCACAATATGATTGTTTTGCGTTCCTTGATGATCAGATCCTATGTGTGTGTCTCTCTCTCTTTTTGTCTGTCAGCCTCATATACATGTAACAAGCTTGGAGCTGGCTGGCTGATGAGAATCCCCAGGCATTATTAGTAGAATAATTACGTTTTATAGGTTTTATAAGCATATTAAGAATCAGCTTGCCAATTTAAGAGGAATAGCTGGAGCGTAATTAATGATGCAATGAATTGAGCTGATATGGTGAATATTACATCATTCTGTTGTGTATTTGGGGTAGGAACGGGAATTCTTAACGCAAAAATCTGCCAGAGAACTGTGACAATGTTTTACGACCAATTGCGGAATGAGACAAATAAATTGGGGACCGCTAATAATAATTTTGCTCATCTACAGCACGTACTTCGATGTGCGCTCTTCGGACCATTAAAGCCCATCGGCACATCAGCACAAAGCCAGGGTTTTGGAAGGCACGTTGTGCCAGGGACAAACGCAGGATTTGTAGAGGGGGGTTTCCACACCACGCCACCAGTGGGTGTGACCAGCATGCATGGGGGCGTGGCTATAATTTTAGACAGTGCTTGGCTGCTCTCCAACTCTTTCTATCCCCATAATATACATGGGCAATCCTGTGTGGACTACTGTTAGGTGCACGCAGCTCTCCCTTTTCAAGCAGAGCTGTGAAGCGGGAGCAGGATCCAGCCACCTCAATTATACAGTGGCCCAGGCTTGGGGGCGGGGGGGGGGGGTTTCCAGGCACTAGGAACCCCCCTCTGTTTGCCTATGTGTGCCTTATAACTAACCCCCTCTCTGTGTTCCTACAAGAGCTTTGCACAGCAGTTATGTCTCACTTGAAGTCATATCTTGCTCTTATCACTCACTTACCCGTACTCAGATCATTTAAAGATGTCCAGCTTGTTTGGGGCCACACATAGAGTGATTTGGAGTTATTTGGACAATATCAGTGGCTGTGTACCCAACAACTGCAGATCAGACCATTAAAAAACACTAAGGTTGGCAGATCCACCAGGAAATGTGCTAGGGGGAGCTGGAGTGGAAAAAGATGCAGTAAGCCACCTTGTGTGTCTGTAAATATGGACTCAGAGCTATTGTATTCATAGCTTACACATACAACTGGATGCACACATCAGGTACAGAGATACTTTCTACTCCTTTTGGGGAGTTCTCTCAGACTACTGGGAGAGTAAACCATCCTCCTGGATCCCAACCACTTCACTAGGTGGGAGATTGATGACGCGTTTTGCTGCAAATCGTAATAACATGGCCCTGTCCTCGTCTGCATAACGCCATTGATAGCTACACATTTGTTGAAGCAATTTGAGGGCTTTTTCCCATTAAATATACTGTATAGCATTTTGTTATTACCCTCTTTGTAGTTATTTTTATCACTTCCAACTGCTTAATCAAATAACAATTTCCATTACCAGAGCAGACAATAAGAGTTCTATTGCAATAAGCTCAATAGTTTTTCCCCATATACCCAGGCTCGGACCATTGTGTTACTGGAGAAATTCCAGGTGGCCTCACAGATTGTGCCTCCATCAAGCTGTGATGTACTAATGTGGTGTAATAATGTAATGTAGTGTTGGCTATTAATGTTATGTAATGTAGCTATTAATGTAATGTGGAGATAGTGGCAGCTATTCATTTCATTTGGTGCCCCATAGCCAAATTTTGAAAGGCTCCCAAGGCACGTATATAACCTATTGAAGAATTTAGTTACATATATACGTAGACAAATTCCTGTTTGAATAATTTATAGGTATAATTACAGAGTAATGAATGTCCTTACCAGGAAAACTATTTTTAGCTATGCCAGGAAAGAACTTGTAGATAGGATTTGTGTTATGATTGTCTCATGGTAACAACAGCAAAACATTAGACATCTATTTTTTATATTTCTGGATAATAAGTTCACAGAAAGAGCGGTATCGGGATCATGTATTCATACAATTGCAGCTTCTTCCAGATTATTTCACTTAGGTTTCCATAAGTAACCCTGTATCATGTACAAGGATGACATTCAACATTCCAATAGGAACAAGCCCCCATCCACACACTCAAATGATTTTTCAGCAGTTATGTGATTTTATTAAATACATATTTATGGGGACATTGCTACTAATAATTAAACTAATACACTTATATGACTAGAAGTTTACTGTCAGGATTATGAAAATAGGTTGAGATACAAACACTGGCAGATTAAGGAATTCCAATAACTCTTAGCCTATTCCCACTGTTTACACTTGTTGTCTTGACCCTACTTAACCCCCCTGCCACTCAGGTGCTTAGTGTCAGGAATTCACAGGAATTACGAGGCGATGTTGTAACAATATAGGGTTTAATGCAGTTCAACGCATATAATGATGGTCTGAGCACAAGCACGCTGGATATTGCAGTAATCTAAAGAAGACAGGTGAAAACACAGACTCTGAATTAGTGTAGGGATGAGTCACAGTCAAAAGACAAGGCAGGAATATAGCACAATCTTTGAGGTATTGCAGGATTATTACACAGTCTTTGTGGCAATGCAGAACTATAACACAGTCTCTGTGACAATGCAGGAATATAAAGCAGTCTATGTAGATCACTGCAAATCTGCTGCAGAGTAAACATAAAAATTACCGAAGTCCATGACTGGGGATATTGTGTAGCACTATATGAAAAGACAGGAACCAGATGGTTAGACACTTCACAATTATTGAACCTGTCTCCTTGAAGTTCTTGATGATCTAATAAATGGTTGATTTAGGTGCAATCTTACTAGCAGCAATATCCTTGCCTGTGAAGCCCTTTTTGTGCAAAGCAATGATGACTGCATGTGTTTCCTTGCAGATAACCATGGTTAACAGAGGAAGAACAATGATTTCAAGCACCTTTTAAAGCTTCCAGTTTGTTATTCTAACTCAATCAGCATGACAGAGTGATCTCCATGCTCAATGCAGAGCCTGGAACAGCTTGATGCAAGGTCAGAATCCCACAGGACACAGATACAGGAACCAGAAAGCTAGCATATAACAATATCTCTAGCAATGAGAGCAGGACAGGTGAGAGCTTATAAAGTGAGTAAGAAGCAGAATGCACAACAGATGAAAATATAACATTTAGCATCACAGAGCAATGTGAGGGATGTGCTGATGGAATTTTTGGGATTGGTCCTAAGTGGCTTTATAAGGCTGTCAGCATCACACTGTCACAAATCGGGATCTTAGCCGCACTTACCCCATCCGCCGCTGTCATATCACGGCTACCTGGATCCCTTCTGGTCGTCTGCAACATTCCCATTCTCCACACCTCCGTTTGTAAACAAACACACACTGTTTGTTCTGCTGCATGGGCGCGGCCATCTTGGATGCAGTCAGGTGATCATTCCAGACCAACCAGATTCAGCAGCTCTGATCACATGAACCGATCAGCCAATAGTTGTTTGGGACACCTTATTTAAACCTGCTGCTGTGATCTGTTCATTGCCAGAACAACACACTTCTCTCCAGAGGATAGTTCTTGGCTCCAGTGTTCCTGTCTGCATTACAAGTGCAGTGTTCCTGTCTGCATTACTAGTGCACTGTTCCTGTCTGCATTACTAGTGCAGTGTTCCTGTCTGCATTACTAGTGCACTGTTCCTGTCTGCATTACTAGTGCACTGTTCCTGTCTGCATTACTAGTGCACTGTTCCTGTCTGCATTACTAGTGCACTGTTCCTGTCAACATTTCCAGACTGCTCATTCCCCTGCTATATTCTACATTCAGCAAGAACATGAGCAGGAAGATCATCCAGCCTGCTAGGTTCTGTTTCAGTCCTGCTCCAGCTAGTCCCAAGGGTCCCGAATCAGATCAAGAAATACAGACGACCGTGACACACACTATTGTTGGCTATTATAGCGTTGCAAGCTCTGTTACTGTTTTGCTGTCTGTTGGAATTTTGACCCTGCTTGGTTATGGACCATTCTTGTCTGCCGCCTGCACTGACATTAGCCTGTTTATTGACTATCCTTGTCTGCCACCTGCCCTGACCACGGTTTGTGACCCATGCTATTTTCACCACATACTACTATTTTATTGCAGCAATAAAAAATCTTTTATCGCAGCAATTTAACAAAAATTAAGCCGGGCAGCTGAATAAAATTGAGCTGCCTGTACCACAGTTGTCCTTGTTAAATAGGCTTCAAAGCATGGGGGAAGCTCTTTGGTGAACATTATCACCACCAACACCTGGCGAAAGTTATTCCCGGCAAGGAGGGTTTGATAGACAGTGAGAAGTCCCACGTTAACACCAGTCTACACTGGAGAAAATACTTTTCTATTATAAATAGCCCAGTCAGCAAACTGTCTGTAATGACATGCAGGGGAGCTAGCATTTATATTATTAATATTATTATCTTCTATTTATAAGGCGCCACAGCAACGATTCATGACACATTATATTATTAGACTAAGCATAATAATATAAAGACCAGACACCTTCTAGGTAACAGGTTACACAGATAACTTGGTGTTACCGATGGGATTACTATGTAACCGGTATTGGGATCTTTGGAGAGGGATCTTACATTGCTTAGCTGGGTTTTCTTCTTACCGTCAGTAACCGACTGTTGCTGACCACACCTACTGGCCTCACCTGTCACCAGACACTCGCCGACTGAGAATGCCGAATGTGCAATAGTTGTAGGAGAATTCGGCTGCCACCACTAGGATCCTTCAACGGCACCTAGAACCACTCACTTCTGGGTAGCTGGTGAAGCATCACATCATTCTGGTTCCAGTGGACAAGGACTAGAACGGTGGAAGGAGCCCATCGCAGGAACTCCAGGTTTCCTCTGGGTCACCAGGGAGGTGGGAACAATTTATTTTTATTAACTGAAAACATAGACGTACACATTTAAATCATGAACATTTTTCCACTTCCAGCGCCTAGCTCCGGGACTTAACCCTTTCGGCTCTGCGTGCTGGTTACTAGCCGATGCCACAGTACTCACACATTTATTAACATTTAAATACATTTATTAAATAGAACTTTTAAAATATATTCCTACATTTCCTGGAGCCTAGTGAATGGTAGTGGGGGGATTGCGGACAACGCGCTTGGTAATGTAGATCAAGTTATTACGGGACAGTGAGTGAGAGTGACAGTAATGTCCAAGTCAGCCTGTGCTCGAGAAAACACTGTCACGGAATGTTTCAGGCTGAAGGTCACCTGCAGGTATTAGCGCTGCTACACAGGGAGGCGCGGAGTCTAACACACCACTGGTCTTCACCAGGGAGCCCCGCAAGGGAGCTTGGGTTTCGCTGCAGGTGGCGTGCAGCCCGCGGCCCTCCCAGGAAGCTACCAGCGAGGTGAGTAGTGAACAATCGTAGTCGTACAGGCAGGAGTCGTAACCGTGCGGGCAAGCGAGGTACCAGGGAGTAGACAAAGCGAAGTAAGAAGGACAGGAGTCAAAACCAGGAAACACAAAGCAGGCCAGAGGGGAATCCAAAGTGAAGTCAGGACAAGCCAGTTCGGTACACAGGAAGTCAGATAGGATGCATTAATGACCACAGAAGTGCTGGAGCATAAGGAGACCTAGATACTCTGGCACCCTAATGGTGCCAGATTCTCCCAGATATAGAGGTAGGTGTACTATCATTGGTGGACAGGGAAGAGCATTCTGCTGCCGTAGCAACGGTGGCGCATGCGCCCAGGGGCCGGCCGGAGGAAGCGTCCCATTGCCTAGCAACGGAGCGCACAGGAAATAGAGAGCAGCATCCTGACAAACAGTTCCAGGGAAGCAACTAGAGGTACAGAGGGTGATGGGATAGTAGAATACAAGTGACCTGCTCGTGAGAGCTTACATGACACAAACAGGGAGGTACCAAGTGGGGGAGTCGAGATGGGAAAGGAATTAGGAGGAGTACTGATAGGTGTGTGCAGGTGTCATTCTCCTCTATATTAGATACATATCATGCAGCCTTATATTTACCAACATTCCCAGAATAAGCCATTAGCAGTCTGTGATAGCTGCAATAAAAATAAATAAAGAGCTGCCCCTCTGGCGCTCTCTCTGTTGCTCTTTTTCTCTCCCTCACCTTCGCAGTGTCCTGTTCATCCAGCTGCTGTGTTTCTACCTTACATCTTACTCAAGTCCTCCAAGCCACCTTCACCCCTCCTCATCCTCTCCAATTTTCATCACCATCTATTTATATAGCGCCACTTATTCCGCAGCGCTGTACAGAGAACTTATTCACATCAGTTCCACTTAGCTTACAGTCTAAATTTCCTAACATACAAACAGACCGAGAAAGACTAGGGTTAGTTTAATAACAGCCAATTAACCTACTTGTATGTTTTTGGAGTGTGGGAGGAAACCGAAGCACCTGGAGGAAACACAGGAAGAACATACAAATTCCACACAGATAAGGCCATGGTTAGGAATTGAACTCATGACCCCTGTGCTGTGAGGCAGAAGTGCTAACCACTACTAAGCCACCGTGCTGCCCCAATCTTACCCTCTCTCCACTGACTTACAGGACAGTGAGAATCAGCCTGAGGCACAAAGAGCAGAGACCAAACATTAGTCTTCATGTAAATTAAAACTTTATTTTCTTGCAGCTGATGTTTGTCAGAGAACAGCTATTGGTTTTGTTTTTACTTTAAATTGTCCCCACTCACTTCAATACTGGGGGAGGTCGCAGTTGCCCACCGGGCCCAAGGAGACAGGTGTCAAGGAGGGAGGGGTCACCCTGCTGGTTTAATTTGTCCTTGGCCACCGTGCTTATAGCAAACACCATGAAAAGTAGAAAGTCACGTTTAATGGAATCTATTTTCACACAATTAAAAATTTACATAAATAGGACAAATTTTTAAGAAATGCCATCTTTGGAGAGACAACGAATTATCCGCAAAATTCAATAACGATCGTATTATCTTACATGGGCAATATTATTTGTTAGGAAAGGAAAATGTGCTTTATAAAGAGATCCTGGAACCCTTGTGACGACTACAAGGCCTATTCCCAAGGTTGGCTGGGGTAACACAAGAAGAATGAAGAAATGAAGCATCGTTGTTAATAAAATGTACAAAATATATTTATGTTCTGTCTGTACTTCTTACTTTGGGCTTAACAACCACATAAGTGGCTCTTACAGCCATCATAGAGATTAATGATTCCTTTTCCACACAAGCTTTGTTTTTCTCACTTAAACTGAACAGAGCAGGATGTATATCAGACGATGCTGTTCAAGGGGATCACTGATCCTTAGCTCAGGCAGAGGGGCAACAAAGGCTGCTCCGTCCAGTTACAAGTCCCTTACAGACGTTCAGGGCACTAGACCAGGAAAAGGGACAAACATCTTAACAAGCTCTAATGAGGCGCTTGGAATGATCCCTCAGTGAACATTCTTAGAATGCGTTATTTTGTTACAATGTTACTTTAATAGATAAGAGATTGTACCAGACAGCCAAATAACTCTAATTATACGTTATGAGCTGGATCAGTTTCTATGCCATATCCAGCGTAATATGCTGATCTTGCAAACAGTGTGCAATGCTGAGACATAAGGACGTGTTCAGTGAATAAACAGCAGATTTCTCTATATAATTGGTTGACGTATCTCAAATGAAGGATCTAGACAAGGTTACATAAGACCACGGGCCTGAATCATCAAGGAACGTAAATGCTGATACCTGCAGTATTTTGGGTGATATCGCTCTGGGCACGCCCAGAAACTACCCATACGCCTGAGAATGCAGCAACGTCCAATTCATCTTTGAGCACAAAGGACCCATATTACAGCCTATGATTTCTGGGGAGAGGACTGGGCGTATGCACGTAATAATTGTACAGTAAGGGCGTCCCAAGCTCGAGCGCATGCGGCAGCGTCCGATTCCAGCTTTGGGCATCTCTCAGGTACATGTTTTTCTGTCGTATCTCTTGCACCAGCTACAGGTCGGGTATAAGTGCTGATTACTAGTGACGACGGCTGTGTATACAGCTAAAAAATGGGTTTGCAATCAGGAACAATTGTAAAAATGTATTTTATGTACAGTAGACACTAAGAACATCCTATAAAATATATTTTATAGTGGGACAAAATTGAAGTAAAACACTTTTTTTAATGTTTTGTCATTAATGACTATTATTATTATTATTAATTTTTGTTTATAGGGCGCCACAAAGTATCCGTAGCGCCGTACAAGGACAAACAATGGCACAGTACAAGGTGAAACAGCACAGTACAAGTAACAGTAAGCACTATAACTCTGGGGGCTCAGGCACAGCAAGAAAGAGAGGGAGGGGACGGGTGACAGGTTAAGAGCCACTGAGGAGAGCGTAGAGAAGCGAGAGGAGACAGAGGGCAGAAGGACCAAGAGGAGGTGAGCTGAGTAGCTGGAGAGCGCAGTTAAAAGTGATGGAAACAGGAGGTAGGAGAGCCCTGCTCAAAGGAGCGTACAATCTAAAGGGAGGGGAAGACAGACAGACACAAGGATGAGACGGAGAGACGGGAGAAACGGAGACGGAATCGAGGAAGGGGGAGAAGGGAAGAAGGGATGTGAGAGAGAGGTAGCCGACCGGTGGGAGGTTAGGCATGAGACTGGAAGGCTTGTAAGAAAAGGTGGGTTTTAATGTTCATTTGAAAGAGGACAGATATAGGGAAGTTCTGATGGAGCGGAAGAGCTTGTTCCAATGGAGGGGAGCGGCACGGGAGAAGTCTTGGATACATGCATGAGAAGAGGTAATCAGAGGGGAAGAGAGGCGACGATCGTTGGATGATCGCAGAGGGCGGGATGGAGTATGAATAGAGATAAGGTTAGAGATGTAGGGAGCAGTGGAGTTGGCGAGGGCCTTGTAAGTCAAAGTAAGGAGCTTGAAAAGGATTCTGTAGGGGAAGGGGAGCCAGTGAAGGGCTTGGTAGATTGGGGAGACAGAGGTGGAGCAGCGAGAGAGGAAAATAAGCCTAGCAGCGGCGTTAAGTACAGATTGAAGAGGAGCGAGATGAGAGAGGGGGAGGCCGATAAGGAGAAGGTTGCAGTAGTCCAAGCGGAAGATAATCAAAGCGTGGACGAGATATTTGGTGGCATCCTGGAAGAGGAAGGGCCGAATGCGGGCAATGTTGCAAAGCTGGAAACGGCAGGATTTGGCGAGAGAGTGAATGTGAGGGGCAAAGAGAGAGAAGTCGAGGATGACACCTAGGCAGCGGAGTTGGGGAACAGGGGAGATAGAGGAGTTGTCAACAGTGATAGAGAGGTCAGAGGGGAAGGAGGTACGAGAGGGAGGAAAGACAATGAGTTCAGTTTTAGCAAGATTCAGTTTAAGAAATCTAGAGGACATCCAGGAGGAGATGGCAGAGAGGCATGCGGATACCCTGGAGAGAAGGGTCTGATTCATTAAGGATCTTAACCTGAGAAACTTCTTATTTCAGTCTCCTGGACAAAACCATGTTACAATGCAAAGGGTGCAAATGAGTGTTCTGTTTTGCACATAAGTTAAATACTGACTGTTTTTTCATGTAGCACACAAAAATCAACTTTAAATTTCAGTGTACAAATGAGCTATTAAGTATTTGTGTGCTACATGAAAAAACAGTCAGTATTTAACTTATGTGCAAAACAGAATACTCATTTTCACCCCTTGCATTGTAACATGGTTTTGTCCAGGAGACTGAAATAAGAACCCTCTTAAATTAAGATCCTTAATGAATCAGGCCCTATATTATTAACAGTTGACATTAATTGATTTTTTTGTTTTTTTCAGTGCGTTCTTTTGGGTCTTTATATTCCACACATGTATTGAACGTATCCTGCAGTGTATTGTCTCTTAGAGTAGAGTTGACCTAGACCCGTATTTATCAACAGACGTATCTTTACATCTGCCCATATGCCCGATGTAGCTGTGCTTTTTTAAAAAAACACACAATACGACCATCTTGCGTTCCTTAAAGAATGAGTCCGCACATTGTGAGACACCTGTTCTGATAATGTAATGAAGCTTTCAGCATTTATAAGTCGTTCTACAGAGCAAACTTCTCGTGGAAATAGCTCAATCCAGCATCGATATCTCATCATCAAACTATGGTAAATTTTAAGTCTTTTAACTCTTAGAGGCAGATTCAAGTTCGGTGCAAGCTGCCGCAATGTGCACCGGAACGGTCCATGGAGACATATCACTTCAATGTCTGTTCTCCATTCCCATAGAATAAGAGCAGAGATTCCTTACCATATTGGCTGGCGATGTGCGCAGACAGATATCGGGGCTCTCACGACCGCTGGAAAAGGACACGTTATCCTGCTAGTAGTTGACACTACTGAGCGAAGAGGCGCAGAGTCTAACAGACCCCCGGTGTTCACCAGGGACCACTGCAAAGAGGTTTGGTCTTAGCTGCGTGGGACATGCAGGTCGGGGTCCTCAGTGCCAGCCGCTAGCGAAGTAGCTGGAGGACAGGCGTAATCAGGGAAGCAGCTGTCAGAAACAGGAGATCCGGACGAAGCAAATTAGTGAGACAGGAGACACATCTGGGTAGCTGGGGTCAGAACCAGGAGATCCAACAGAACCTGAATCGATAGGCCAAAGGTAGGTCACATACAGACAAGGGTCAGTAACAAGAAGTCCACATAGAGCAGAACAAGGAGAGTCTCAAGGAACTGACAAGGTACAGGAGCCGGAAGTAGACCAAGTGGTGATCCAATATGCTGGCACTGATTCAGTGCCAGAGCCTGCCTTACATAGGCAGTACTAATCACAGTATCGCCGGTCAGAGGCCTCAAAACGGCTTCCTCGGTTTCTGATACAGACAACCGAGGAAGCACGCGCGATAACCGCGGCTCGAGAAGGAAGTTGCGTCCTGTTGGTAGGCAAAGAGACACGCATACTGGAAGTGACGGCATCTGACCACACTGCGGAGACAGAGAGCGGGGACGGCAATGGACAGTGGCGATATCCTGCAGCACCTCGCAGCCAATTGAATCTGCCTCATAGATGCAAACATTGGATCTGGTATATGACAAAACTTAACGAGTACCTGTCCCCTACATAAACTGGAGGCTGTCATTTTCGGAGTTGAAAAAAAGTTTAGCTGATCAGTTCACTGTGAATGGTACCTCATTCCTCAGTGATGTCACTAGTTCTCAGGCCATTAATAGACCGAATATTGATGCCCCCAATAAGTGTACAAGGTACACTGCACTTTTAACTTCAATCAAAAACAAAAGTGTTTTTGGTGGAGATACCTAGGATGCAGCTTTTACAAGCCAGGATCCCCAATGGCACTAATAGTTCCGTGGTGCTCAAACCAGCCTGCATCACACAGGTAAAGTTGGTGTTGCTGCTCTTTATAAATTAGTTTTTTTTAGCATTCCCTCCTGTATTACTCTCTAGGAAGGGGGCGCTCTGTTACTTTGATGATAGCTAATTGGCAGCAGGTGTGTTTGGGCATTTGGGAACCTCTGCTTCTCTCCCTTGGTATCCACAACATTCTGGGTCCCCCCGGGGGGATGTCTGTATAGGAAGTGGCTGTACGTGCATGTGAAGCACACACAGCTGCTTCCTGCTTGGGATACACACTCACTGTGGAGATCACAGACCTTGCAGGTGATTCCAGGGAAGCTGTAAGGAGCTGCCTCTCCCTCACCCAAGCTTGGAGATCTCTGTAGTAACGTTGATACCAGACAGGACAGGGCTATGTGAGCTGCTTAATGCAACAAAAGCTGTGGGGGGAACAAGACTTATGGGGGGACCAAAGTAGAATTCCACAATGCCTAATGGATCCCACGTGAATGGCAAGTAAAGCTTCCAGTTATTATTATCCATGTCTGTAGTTCTCTGTAGTGGAGAAGAGCGTCTCATAAGAAATGTAAAAATTAAGAAAATGAAAAACTAAAGAGTTTAAAGTTGGAGTAAATTTTTGCACCTTGGCTAAACCATGTTGCACTTTGGGGGGTGGGGGGCAAATTTAAATGTGTCCTAGCTCAATGATAAATCACAGTGTGAAAATAAAGTTGCCCAGTGTTTGCGCGCTTCAGTGGAAATAAAAAGCTTACACACTGTGACTGGATCACTCATAAATAACTTATGGTATCAATTTATTTAAGGGAAATAGTGCAGGGCACTGATTTATATAAATTGCCAATGCACTTATTTTTAATACTGTATATATTCTGAGATAGGAAATCGTTATTACTGAGACCAGGGTAGAAACTGTTTTTTTCCTGTTTTCGCCTTACTAAAGAATATGCCTTATTTCTGATGTATATGTCTGATACAATAGGCCTTTGTGGATGGAGGTCTTGTGTGTATTGGGATGTATTTAGTATGGAAGTGTCATTGTTTAGGTTTTGTAAGGTTGCTAGTGGAAACATCCAATTAGGCATATGTGCAAGGGAGTCTGATAGCAGAAAGTGCTAACGGAGTTTTGGTATGAAGTGTCATGCCTGCTCTGCCCAAAGGCCCAGCAGGGGGTCGTTACCGTGTGGCCTTTTGCCCAGAGTGAATTTCATAGATAAATGTAAATTTTGTTAGCCTTGAAATGCATGTAAATCTATGTGTTGGGAAGCAGGGTACATCCTGATTCTAAAAATAGACTATTTCTGAACTGTATAAAAGATGAGCTGTGTGAGCATATAAGTGTTCTGATTTTAACATTTGACCTGATCACACTGGTACCTCAAACCAGTGTGAGCAAATAAACATCTTGCTTCAAGACCTGCTTGAAAACATCTTCAATATTGCTGTATTCCTGTGATCTGCAGATTAGAAACAAAATCTAATCCATTCGCTGGCTGAGGTTTGGACCCAAGCTTTTCCAGTACCACCGCTCTGCCAGCTACCCAGCAGCCCTGGTCAGTGTGATAGGCCAGGGGGGATCCATTCACAGCAACCCGGATCCATAGTAAGAGGACAGGAGTACCAGCCAGGGTACACCAGCAACAAAATACGCTAGCAGCGTCAGTTACCCAGAAGAAACCCGGTACTGAATGCCAGTAAGAAGTCCAGTGGTGGCAGCTCGTGTAAGCCACTCCTACTGCGGCAAGAGGGCGCATTTGGGATAACGAAAGGGAACGGTGGCAAAGTAAGCCCAGCCAGTTCCCAGCAACAACAGACAGGGTGGCATAGGCAGGCGGTTCTGTCACAAAAGGGTTTAAAGTTGGAGTAAACTTTTGCACCTTGGCTAAACCATGTTGCATTTTGGAGGGAGGCAAATTTAAATGTGTGCTTGCCCAATGCTAAATCACAGTGCAAAAATGAATTTGCCCAGTGTTTGCACGCTTCAGTGGAAATAAAAAGCTTTCACACCCTTATTGAAATTGTCGGGATTGCTGGGATATAGTGAAACAACGTATGTGCAGTAACCACCAGTTCTGGATGCAGAAGACATATTAGAGACATTATGACAGTAACTGATATGATATTAGTCCAGGTAAAGGTAGGTAATAGAGGCACTGACTACTGAACAATACTTTAGATAAAAACTCAGGCCACAGGACCGGGAGAAAACAAGACCAAACTTCCAGGCTATGAATAGTCAGGGTCCATGCGCAGGTCAGGGCAGACGGCAAACACTCTAAGGGGGGTATTCAATTGTTAGCGAGTTCTGCTAAATACTCGCACTCAAAAAATATTACAGTTAATACGGTAATCCTGCGCGTAAAAATCGTTAATACGGTAATTTACTCGCTGGATTTCAGCTCGCAGCCGTATTAACGGTAATATTTTTAGAGCGCGAGTATTTAGCGGAACTCGCTAACACTTGAATACCCCCCTAAGAGTCACAGTCAAGGCTGAAGTCATGCGAGGCGGCAAACCGCAGAATCAGGTCCAGATTGCAGACAGAGGTCAGGGCTGCCAGAAAGCAAAATGGTGGAAAACAAATCAGGAAGTAATAGTAACAATTAACAGGGGACACTCTACTGAGGAACACTGGTCCTATCACGGACTCTGAGACAGTGTCACGGTCGTCTGAATTTCTTGATCCGATTCGGGACCCTTGGGACTAGCTGGAGCAGGAGTGAAACAGAATTTAGCAGCCTGGATGAACTTCTTGCTCATGTTCTTGCTGATTGTAGAATATAGCAGGGGAATTAGCAGTCTGGAAATGTAGGCAGGAACAGTGCACTAGTAATGGAGACAGGAACACTGCACCTTTAATGCAGTCAGGATTACTGCACTTGTAATGCAGTCAGGATTACTGCACTTGTAATGCAGTCCGGAACACTGCACTTAGGAATGCAGACAGGAACACTGGAGCCAAGCACTATCCTCTGGAGAGAAGTGTGTTGTTCTGGCAATGAACAGATCACAGAAGCAGGTTTAAATAGGGTGTCCCAAACAACTATTGGCTGATCAGTTCATGTGATCACAGCTGCAGAATCTGGTTGGTCTGGAATGATCACCTGACTGCATCCAAGATGGCCGCGCCCATGCAGCAGAACAAACAGTATGTGTTTGTTTACAAATGGAGGTGTGGATGATGGGAATGTTGCAGACGGCCAGAAGGGACCCAGGTAGCCGTGATATGACAGCGGCGGATGTGGTAAGTGCGGCTAAGATCCCGATTTGTGACAGACAGACATCTTGGTGCAGGCGTTAAACAAAAATGCTTCACGTTGAGCCTAGCACCAGAGCCGAAATTCAGCTGTTAAGTGATGACGTGACCACAAATTAAAACTACCCACCTGGCCGCTTAGAAGCAACCCTGGTAATCGTGCGGCCGTAGGGGAGAGATAATAACTCTTACTAACGCACGCCTGCCTCCATTGTTCCTATCAGATTTATATTTCAAGGGTCCACTGATTGGTACATTGATTTTGTACATGATTTTCAGATTTAAGGAGGCCCCCAAATCTGGCTGAGCATTATCTTGTCATGATGATGGGGGGATTTCTTTATTTTTCAATGTGTTGAGAGATCCAGGTAGCTCCGCGTAAAGGTGATTTGAGATGTTTAATCTTTGCCTTATGTCCCAGAATCCCATATGGCGTGAACTCTCACTGGGATATTAGTCGCTATATATAATTATATATCATGTGTTTATATTCCTTCTTGCCACGGCAGTATTGCTATCTAAACAGGGACCTATGGGGTAAGTATCAATTTGACGTTATCAATGTATTTATGAATTGTATTTGTATTGACCATTTACATAAACACATTTTATCAATTAGAATTATATGAAGTCTATTAACGGCAGGGTATATCTGGATGTGTTGGTTTCAAGTACAAACGTTTATATCAAAGTTTGTATACTTTTAAACACACTTGTATTGTAAAACCACTTGTATTTTGAACTTGTCATTCAATTACAGAGATGTGTCTGTTCACTAAGTAGTTAAATGTATGCTTGGTAACCACCTATTATCTATGACTAATGGTAGCCCGAAATGCGCCTGCCTAACGATCTGTTCTAACAAGATTTTGAATTAATTTAGCAGCTACCTGTCTTCCAGTTTGCTGACGACTGGGTGATACCAGTTGGAAGCTGCCTTGTTAACCATATGTGTGAGCGGTCTTCTAATATTATGTGTGTATATATATATATATATATATATATATATATATATAAATAAATAGGTGCCAACTAATGGTCTAGTCTCTCTGGGAATGGCATGTAAAAAATTGTCCTTGTCCCAGACAGAAGTCTAGGGCAAAGAAAAAATGGTGCTTCCTGAAAATGAACTGTGTATAGTGCAAACTGCTTTACTCTGTGCTCTGGTGTTATCTCTCACCAAGTGCATTTTCAGGAACCCCCAGCTCAGTGGGCACCAGGGACACATAGTGCCGGACTTCTCGCAGCCGGCCTCTTAGCCAGAGGACCAGGTGACAGCCCAACACCTACGGGCGCGGCTTTAAGCCCCAATGAGTACTTGGGCATCTACACCTGATCTTGGCCGAGAGGCTGAGACGGGATCTTCTTACTATTCCTAAGTCTCAACAATTGTGTGTAGTTATTTCCCCAGCAGGGTAACATAACTGGACTCTGTGCTCTGCTGTTCTCACATTAAATTAAGGTGAAAATAAATTACCTAAGAAACAAAATGGTAATTGTGTACTGTAAATCCCTGTAAAGTGCGTGTCACTTACACACAGAGGAGACAGACATTTTTGTGCTGATTTAATACTTACGGCACTGCAGCCAATCAGCTCACGGGGAACCAGTGACGTCAATGAGGCATTTCAAAAAGTACTCAGTGGAGGTCAAAACAATATTCAAAGGCAGCCAATCTATTGATCCCTTGATGCCATTGATTTCTTGTGAATTGATGGTCTGAAGTCTCAGGACACACTGGCAGTGTGCACAGATGGTTGATCCCACTGTATTTAGATGATAGGTGAAATTTATGTTCAGCAGCCTATGAAAAATGCTGGAGCGCAGTAGTTGCTGGACACCGCGAGTCTCATGATAGTAGAACAGCCAGGGCCGCCATCAGGGGGGTACGGTTGTACCGGGCCCGGGCTCACCAGGGGGCCCGGTACAACAGCTCAGCACAGACTTACCTGGGGCCCGCCGCTGGTCTCCGCTATTCATTCCCTCTGCGATCATGTGCTCTGCCTGTGACAGATCACATGATCGCAGGGGGAATGATTCCTCCACCCATGCGATCGGATCCTGGTGCCTGGCTGTCACGGTGACAGCCTGGCTGAAGACAGAATAGCGGAGACCAGCGGCGGGCCCTAGGTAAGCATGTCTTGCTCATGGGGGGGCGCTCATGGGGAGGACCAGGTGGCACGGGGGGCCCGTACTGGCACAATTTTTTCTGAAGGCGGCCCTGAGAACAGCCACCAATGTGCAGTAGACTGAGAATTGTGTGTATACCGGGCCGGATTAACCCTAGGGCTACAGCCCAGGAGCCTAGGGCATCCAGGGGACCCTTGAAAGTGCTCAACAGCATTATTTATCGGTCGGGGGAGGGGAGGCGCCCCTGGCACAATCAATGCTGCTGAGCACTTTCACTGCGGTCCTTCCCCGGCGCGCTGTAGTCTCCTTACTGAGGAGATCTCGTGAGTCTCACTCTCACAAGATCTCCTCAGTAAAGAGCGTACAGCGCGCCGGGGAAGGACTGCAATGCAGGAGAAGGAGGTAAGTGCCTAGGGGCCTCCATTCCCTTAATCCGGCCCTGGGTGTATATAACAATAACACTGTAACAAGAGGTAACAGTAACATGAGGGGACTAGTACTAGTAGTAACATGAGGGGACTAGTACTAGTAGTAACATGAGGGGACTAGTACTAGTAGTAACAGTAACATGAGGGGACTAGTACTAGTAGTAACAGTAACATGAGGGGACTAGTACTAGTAGTAACAGTAACATGAGGGGACTAGTACTAGTAGTAACATGAGGGGACTAGTACTAGTAGTAACATGAGGGGACTAGTACTAGTACTAGTAGTAACATGAGGGGACTAGTACTAGTAGTAACAGTAACATGAGGGGACTAGTACTAGTAGTAACATGAGGGGACTAGTACTAGTAGTAACAGTAACATGAGGGGACTAGTACTAGTAGTAACAGTAACATGAGGGGACTAGTACTAGTAGTAACAGTAACATGAGGGGACTAGTACTAGTAGTAACAGTAACATGAGGGGACTAGTACTAGTAGTAACATGAGGGGACTAGTACTAGTAGTAACAGTAACATGAGGGGACTAGTACTAGTAGTAACATGAGGGGACTAGTACTAGTAGTAACAGTAACATGAGGGGACTAGTACTAGTAGTAACACTGGACGGACAGGGGGTTATGCTCCCACCCACTATGATACTGTTACTGATCTTCCCACGTATTTCCCTCTCGCAGTCAGGGGGCTGATTGATGACTGTGGGGGAGGAAGGGGGTGGGGTGGCCGGGTGAGGGGGTGTGGTCTCCGCCCTCCCTCCGCCGCCCGGGTCACCCGAGGACACTCTCGGGGTCTCCTCTTGCTCCGGGTCACGTGACGGCCGCATGCTCAGCTGGAGCCCCGCCCAGTCCGCGCGGCCCAGGTTCCCTCTGCGAGCGGGGCGTGGCTTACAGGCGGTGGGCGTGTCCGGTCAGGGGCCTTACTACTAATGGGCGCGGCCTCACTACGAGGGAGAGGCGTGTGAGCTGCGGCCTGGAGACTGAGGGGCGTGGCGAGCGAGGGGCGGAGTCACGGTCAGAGGCGGGGTCTCCGGTAGCGGGGGAGGCAGTATAGGAACGCAGGACTTGGGCTGAGCAGCGATCCTGAGAGCAGGCGGCGTGCACGGTAAGGGGGGCCGGGAAGGGCCACTGTACAGCCCTGAGCCCGTTCATGGGACCCGCCGTCTCCAGCGCCCGACATCATACACTGCATGTATGACACATGCAACACACGCACACTGCATGTATGACACATGGAACAGCCTACATGCATGACACAAGCAACTCACTGCATGCATGACACATTCCATACATACATGATCTATATACACTACATGTATGACACCCTATAGTCACAGGACGTGACATGTAATCATACACAGATCACTGTTCTCTCCACAGTACATGGAGTAATGAGCATTTTACACCGCACACATACATGAGCTGCTCTGCGGTCACTATGAGCATTGCACACATAGGATACATGCCTGGCACACAATGCTGTGCACACATAGAGCAGCCATCACTAGTGACACACACTGTGCATCGCACACACTGATCACACACAATATTGTGCAGACACATTGTGTGATACATTACACACTGTCCTGTACAATGTGCTGATTGCTGATTGGCTGGCAGCAGTGTGCGGGGATTACAATGTAACAGATGGTTTCTCTTCCACAACAATAGCCTCCAATCCTCCATCCACTGCAATGCTGGGTTGTGTCATTGTGTTATGTGTATTCCTGGAGTGTGAGGTACAACTGACATCACATATGACTCAGTGTTACCTTGTGTCATGGGGTGACTCATCCTGATAGCCCCTGACCTCCATTATATCACTGTTATGTAATAGACACTGACTGCTCATTGTACAACAATTATATACAGACTCTGCTCTGCCAGAACCGGTGCCTTGGTTGTGTTGTGTACATTCCTGGGTACCTTTGTGTCTTCTCCACTGCTTTATAGTGGTACAAATATATACTGTACTGAGTTCCCTGTGTTGTGATTAGATATTTCATTGCATAATTAGTGGCATATGCTAAGTATGTTTCTGTGATACCCACAAGATACTTGTGTGTTAAGAGTTCACTAGTTACCACCACATATAGTGGATATTGCCAAGTTTTTGTCAGTACCAGTGTTTCCTGTTGCAATGTGATGTCATAATATTTTCTTTGTCTTGATAATATTGGGCTTCCTGTCAGACATGACTGATATTGTCATCAATGTTTTGTATTTTCACTTATCTTTTTAGACTTACCGAACTATTTCTAAACTCTATCCTCTTCTTTTTGTTGTGTTGTTTTTTTGTTTTTAGTGTTTTAATTCTAAATACTTGCTTATTGTCCTAATTTTAAATGCTGTCAATATCCAGAGACTTCATATAAAACACAATTGTGAAGTGATGAAATCCTGAAATCCCAATATGTACCTTTTTTTTAAGAAAGCATTTTTTTTCTCTTTCTCTTTGGCCAAACATATAATTGGGGTAATGAATGAATGCTCGTATTGGCCAAATGAGCAACAAGTTTCCAGTAGTCATCTAACCGATTAATATTTTGCATCTGCTAATTTTTCTCTTGATGGAAAGTACAGTTTGACGCTTCAGTTATTGAGATGGGGATTTCCATGGTTTGTTTTTGAAACTTTAAAATACAGTATGGCCTAATTTCTAGAATATGACGGGGGAGCCTTCACACTAAACGTCCCTTCTTTTCATTTTAAAAACTTGCTGTGTTGTCACCCCAAACGCTATCCTGAAGCCATCTGTAAAACAAGGAGCGGTGATGTGAAACTAAGCGACAGTTGTAGTATGTTCTCATTATTATGAATATAGACAAACTGTATCCAGCATAAGGAATTGCAGTTAGGGCAATATAGACCTAATGTCCCTGACACCAGGTGTAGCCTCAGGCTGCTGTCAAATCTGAGGATCTGAGGGGCAGGGACTGATGTGAGTTAGTTCTCTGTACAGCGCTGCGGAATCAGTGGCGCTATATAAATAAATGGTGATGATCTTCCAGTCACCAACTATGCAGTTTACATATATTCGGAGACCACTCAGTCTGTGGCATTAATGTTTGGTTTGTTTTTTTGTGGTAAACAAACTTTTCCACCCCCCCCCCCCCACATAATAGTTGTGTGCGCAAATTGCATTGAGCTTTAGAACAAGTCTGGACCTCAGACCCCATCTCTTTATCCTGCTCTTTAGGGTCCAGTTTGCTTTTGAATTGAACATCCTCTAGTTATTTAGTAAATGTAGCAGAAAAGACAACTGAATAATGGACAAACGGCCAACTATGCATCCGTTTCTGTTTTTACCCCACAGTCTATAGTAACATAGACTGACAAAAAGCTCATTATAGAGCTTCTACTTATAACTTATCGAATAGAATTATAAATAAATGTATAAAAAATTTGTAAAGAAAATATTTTTTGTACTTTTGTGTTAATTCCTGCCCCTAAATTCTAGCCCTACCACTCCACTTTCATACTGCAAGACAATTGTGGGTGTCGGACATTCTGGGACCACTCGTGGCTGCCATAGAAATATCTATACCCAAAAATAAAGCATAATGCAGACAGCATATTCACATTTACTTTCCTGTTTGCAAAACAAATAGGAAAACCAATGTGGTTTATAGTTCCTTTTAAATGACAAATGGTTTTCTCCCAGTAACTTCCTTTCAAACCTGTTGTCAATTTCTATTGATTGAGATTTTATACTGTGGGGATGCACAGTGGCTTAGTGGTTAGCACTTCTGCCTCACAGCAAATTTCGATTCCCGACCATGGACTCATCTGTGTGGAGTTTGTATGTTCTCCCCGTGTTTGCGTGGGTTTCCACTGGGTGCTTCAGTTTCCTCACACACTCCAAAAACATACTAGAAGGTTAATTAATAGGCTGCTATCAAAATTGACCTTAGTTTGTGTGTGTATATTAGGGAATTTTAGACTGTAAGCTCCAATGGGGCAGGGACTGATGTGAGTGAGGTCTCTGTACAGCGCTGCGGAATTGGTGGTGCTATATAAATAACTGATGATCACTCAGATCAGCTTCAGCACTGCGGTGCCACCATGTGTTAAGATGTCAGTAAATGCTTAGTTATTTCACATTCAGTATTTAGCTTTGTAATGCACAGGGTTCTTATGTATTAATATAATATGATGATGGGTTTATTTGCTTATTAGAAAACATGTTTGTATTTAATATACAGCGCTGTGGAATGCTAGTGGGGCCTTTATGAATATGAGCGTTTCTATAGTAGCATAGAGGAGTCACTTATACTGTGCAGAAGGCTGTTTCTAGCCCTTTAGCCACCCAAGAAATTTCAGGTGACTTAGTGCTCTAAATATTTCTAAGTAACACTGGGTATCATTAGGGAAAACTAAGTTTGATCTCCCAGCCCTTTGGGTAGTGTCCATAAAATATAATCCAGTTTGCATCTGCTCCCATTATGAGACGGTTTAGGTGACATGAATATGTCAGACCCCCAAAACATCCCAGACTCCCCCCCCCCCCCCCCCCCCCCTTCCCCCCTCACCCCCCCCCCCCCTCACCATTCCCCTCTCCAGTGGCCCTCATAGAATTCCCCCCAGCCCCACGAACAGAATACTGCTGATTTTATGAGCCCCCCTGCGTGGGGGTCCTCCATGGGTGATTTCCCCTCTTTTCTTTTTTTCTGCACCCCATATATTTTTGAAAAGTTTCAATAAAAATATTGATAATAAAAAAAAAATACTTTTGTTAAAACAATTATATAACTGCTATGTGTCCCAAAAATGTATATGTTTCATTTGGGTTGTACAACCAAAGAAGCAGGTCTGGTCTTGATGTGGTTAATTAGGAGCTTGGTATTTTAATGAAAGATCTTTATATTAACTTTACCACCGACCATATCTACAAACCTGGAGTTGTCGCAAAAGCTTACAATCTAATACTGATCACTAGTTTATCACTTAGATACACTAATCCTATTCTCTTGTGTAATGTTAATAACAGGATATTATTGTGTAATTATAGCTGCACAAGTTTGTCTAGGTTCTACAAATTAGGTGTATTTATCTCTCCCGGCAGGAAGCCATTGCCCCTGCCAGTCATTCTGTCTTAAGCTGGGTACACACTACAAAAATTTCAACCAACTTTTTATGCTGAGCGATTTTACATGCGATCGATGATCCGATCGCTCGGTCCATGGACTGCATACACACTAGCCTTGTTTAGGACGATAAAGGGAAGAGCGGACGTCCCTTTAGCGACTTTTTACAGCCATGTTGTCGTGAGCAATGACTGTAATTTCGAGCTCGCTGTTGTGGATCGGTCGGAAGTTTATACACCCTGCACAGCAAAAACGAGATTGGAACGAAAATATTAAACGGTACGACCAACCAAATGAGGCGATAATCGTCCATTTGGGCAGACTTTCGACCATCGTGTCACTGCACACACTGACCCGACTTTTGAACGAGCGGTCGTATGTCGGCTGATTGAGCCGATTTATTAGACGAAATCAGTGTAGTGTGTACCCAGCTTAAGTTGACTGTACGGCAGCATCTCGCAATACAAGGGCTTGCAGGTTTGGCTTATAATATATGTGGTGGCGTGGCCAGCCTGTGAGTCCATAAAGATGGATTGACAGCAGGTAAAGGTGAGGCTGTCGCCAGTCTCTGTTTTTATTTATGGCCTTTACATAAAAGTGATCATAAAACTGTCAAACATATATAATATGCACTTGGCTTCTATCCATGATGGATCTGTCATTCTGCCTTTGTGCAGCAGGGTATATATATCTGTACCGTGTCCTTGGCGGGACCTTTCCTCGTCCCCCACCAGACTAGAACCAGGCCGTCTACAAGATCTGTGTCCCCAATTCAGAAACGGAACTTCTGTCATTATAATGTTACGTTGTGATGTTTAAAACCTCTCAGAGCTGAGCTGTGCACCTATGATCCCTGTAACTTGCAGCACAAAGTACAGATATTTGGGGGGGGGGGGGGGGGGGGGAAGTTGGTGCAGATTTGATGTGCATTTCTTGATTTATGGCTAATTGTGTGAAGGTAAATATGAGGAGGGCTAGGAGAAAGATTGTTTCCTTTATGTAACCTAAAGATATTGGACTGCTACAGGAAGTGCAATGAATGGGTAGCGTTTGAGCTGTTCTGGTGAAACCAGAACATATTGTAAATGTGAATTTGTCTTCAAAGCAGCTCTACAATCTAATCGGACACACTCCTAGGGGCCTATTATTATTGGTAATTTAATTGAAAATAGCTATTTTCAGGGAATTTACAAGTAAATTACCTCTAATAAATGGACTCGTATGTAAGTGTTCTAATTTATCAGAACTATACATAGCAGACCACACAGATGTCTATGGGGACTGCAATTTAACAATTTTCGAACATACTTGTACACTTATGGTAATGTGTGCAGCTCAGGCTGGCGTACATCACAGCGTATGTGTGGAGGGATCACATGCTCCCTCCCCGTCTCACACCGCTCTCTGCAGTAGTGAATTGCAGGGATGTTTGTGCACACGCCTGAGGGGGGTTTCAGTCGGCGCATGCGCACTGGAGTGAGAAGAGGACCCCCTTGGATCGCAAACGCCTTCAGAAGTGAAGAGGCTGTGGTAAGTGTGTTTTCCACTTCACAGGAACAGCAGTTTTTCGGAACTGCTCTTCCTGTGCTGCTTTTTTTAAATAAATATGAGAAATACTTCAATCCTGATCAATGCGATGAGGATTGAAAACTTTCATTTTTTGCAAATGTTGATAAATGTGCCCCTTAAAATGTTAGAGGGTGAAGTGAGCGCCAGGACCACCCACAGGGGCAAAAGCAGAATTTGTAGATGGGGGGGGGGGGGGGGGGGGGTTTCCACACCACGCCACGCCACCAGTGGACGTGACCAGCATGCATGGGGGCGTGGCTATAATATTACAGTGCTTGGCTGCTCTCCAACTCTTTCTATCCCCATAATATACATGGGCAATGCTGCGTGCACTACTGTTAGGTGCATGCAGCACTCCCTTTTCAAGCTGAGCCGTGTGAAGCAGGGGCAGGGTCCAGCCACCTCAATTATACAGTGCCCCAGGCTTGGAGGGGGGTTTCCAGGCACTAGAAACACCCCCTCCCCCCCCCCTGTCATTGGTTTGACTATGACCCATAATCCGCACTCTGACAGTGGCTTCTGATTGGTCCTCCTTCCTTGTCGCTGAACCCCAGGAATAATGGTTGTATGTAACGACGCCCTCCACTCTGGGAGGGTGCTTACTAGGGTGAATTTTTCACTCTACACATAGGAAGTACGTCCCAGCCATGATTGGTTCAGCGGAGAAAACGTTTTCCTGTTGCCTTGTAAAAAAAACAAAAGCATTGACACAAAGTGACATTATTTGACAGATACTGAATATTCCTGCAGTCACTCTACTTTTTACTTGTGATTTTGTTTTCTGAAATCTATTTATTGCCTCCCCCTTTAATGTTTCCACAAGGAAAGTGTTAACCCTGCTGTATAACCCTTCTAACGAGTATATCGTGCGCACAGTTCTCATTTTGTTAAGTAATCTCTATAAATACCTGACATTCTCCTGTACCCTACAGAACGACTGCCCCGCTCTTGGGGATGAGAGCCCGGCTCTGTCCTCTGTGTATATTTACGTAACCTTTTATTATGCCACCTACAGATATTTAAGTCCTTCCTACATTTACTGCTAGGTTATATGAAGATACCTATTTTATGCCAGCATGAAATGGTTCTTGTTGGAGTGTTGCTATTAATATATATGTGTGGGCAGCGAGAGATCTAGGTTCAGCCTGTAGCTGAAATGGTTTCTTTAACATGTTGCGTTTTTATTGCTCACAGAATAGAGGAAGTTTGTGTAATGGATAATGTCAGAAATAGGACTAATGGCAACATAATGTTAATTAAACTTTGATCTTTTAACAGAGCTGCTTAACACTGAAATTTTTTTTTTTTTTTTTTTTTTTAATATATGAATTTTTTTTATTTTTGGGTTTAGGACTTTGAGGAAGTGACGTCTTGGATGGTGGTAAATGCAAAGGATGTTCTCAGTGTCTCGATTTGCATGGATTTGAGTGGGATCAGGTGAACATTGAGAGTTGCTAGAAATGAGACCCTGTTACAAAGAGCTTACAATCTATATGATTGACAATGAGGCGTGACTTGCCAGCAAACACCAGACTCTGTACAGAACTTAATGATTGGAAAATCCAAGTAAACAACCTATAGTTATCTGAATGTTTCAGTGGCATCTACGTTTGAGACCCGTCTCTCTGCTGTCCAGGTTACCTTGCGTACAGGAACATATTCAGAGTAAGATTAGTGTGACAGTCACTGTATTGAACCATCAGCCTGGATGGAGCGTTATTATTGCACTAACGCATGTGTTCTTAGAACGTATTTGTATCCACGTGCCAGGAGCTGGGCTGTACACTATAAATATATACATACACCTCATCCTTCTGATAAGATTTGAAGGACCAGTTCATGCAGCCACCTGTACAGGGCTGTGTGTGAGCTGTCACTAATACACAGCGGAACCATTGGTTTGTTGTGGACTATCCATTCACTAGGGACAAGGTGCGGTGTGCCTCTGTGCTGTCGCAGTTTCCAAGTGGATTGATCGGCTGTGTTCTGGTGAATACTGGTTTAGTCCATAATAAGGCAAGGTGGGGGGGTAAAATCTCCTCCATCGGTGGTAGTGTAGATTTAAGAATTGTATGGCTTCCATGGCAAATTCTTTAGTCTGCAACACAACCCGTATAAGCCCAGCCCTAATAACGTCTCATTACTATGACTTCTACAACACTTGTGCTACTTTCTGCATAGTTGTTGCAGGTCAGCATTGCTAGGCGGAGTCCTGCGGGTTACTCCATCAGAGTGAGGGGTTAGATTCACAATCCTGGGATCCCCCATTGTCAGTAGGTGCAGAGTGCTCCTGCTTTGGTCTTTGCTGTTACTCATTATTGATATGACCTGCAGAACACACTTTGTAGTGAACTAATAAACGACGTGCAGTAATCTGTATCTGTTAGTGACATGACCAATAACTTATGTTAATACTGTGCCTAAGCAGCATCGGTGTCAGGATATTGGGCTTTGTCCAGTTGACTGTATTTTAGGGACAGGTATTGCCTGTATAATTTCCCTCTCTAAGGCTGCAAAGTCACATAGGTCATATTTTTTTTTTTTTTTTTGAGACTACTAGAATGTTGGGCTGTCTGTCACTAATTTGTGTATTGAGCGCTGATTGGAGAGGTAATGCAGATAAAATGTAGATTGGTGTGTGTGTCTGTTAATTCAGTCGACTAATGACCATTTACACAGGAGGATGGCTGCCATTTACCAATCTGATAATATTTGGGGATGCTGGTGTGGATATGCCAAGGGTTTTGGGGCCACTCAATTGTTATATCAGTTGATATTACTGCACAAATGTCATTGGAGGTGCTCTACAGTTAACATAAAACTTATGAGCATATCTACCCTCCTCTACTAAGCATGCAAGCAGATATTCTTTATTTAACTCTATAGCAACTCTAGCCGGTGACAGTATACCCCACATGTGGCTGGTTCATTCTCTGTGCAAACTGATCATATACCTAAACATCTGACATTTTGTCTTCATAGACCATATCTGAGGCATGCGTCGCCCCTCTCGCTGAAGATGATGAATTGATTTTGAAGGTTGAAAGTGTGAAATTGCAACCTGTCAATTCACCAGGAACTAGTGTACAATGCGGCACTTTGTCACTAGTTCCTGGTGGATCGGTAGGCTTGGTATAGGTTTGGATCACAGAAGAGCGGACTGTCTCCACTGTGTGTAGGTGATGGGTACGCTGGGCCTACGATGTCTGATCATATAGCCGCAGCGCAACTGGCTAATCTCTGTACCTGTGTAATAACCACACGTTAAATGAGAAACTCTCTGCTGTGGTGTCCCCGTTTCCCAGAGCCAACAACTTTCTGTCTGCCGTCAAGCTTTGTTTAGTGTAATTAAACGATCAGGGTTGGGTGATTATATGTTGTGTGCTTGATGTCTTGTTCTTATCCTTTTGTGTATCTGTTAATTAGCATAAATTGGTGTTTAAGAGAAACATGTTAATGTCCTTCCTCTGGAATAACAATGGTGTTAGATCCACTTAGAGGGAACATTTTTTGTCTATTTTTATGTAGGGGTTGTGTTAATTTTTGGAGGATCCCTGCACCCAAGGTGATCCCTGTAGTTTATCACAGCTAGGTAACCTCCACTCAAAACTACTTTAAGTTGTGTGGTGACGTTCTTTGACTCTCTTGTAGAGTCAATGACTAAACATGGGTACAAACTTTTTTTTAAATATCGGGTATGTTACTTTGCAGATCGCCGTGTTGGGAGGGAGGTGCTTCTCTAAGCAGGCAGGGTGTGAGTGACAGCTTTGCAGCCTTGCAATACAGAAATGCACCCTGTGGATTGGTTGATTCATACATTGAGCGAGGCCAGGGATGTTGCTGTAACTGAAATGCTTGCAGGTTCACCTTTCTGACCAGTATGAGTGACCATCAAACAGTCCTAAATATGTGGGAGGAGCTTCAGCCTTCTGTAATAGACGGGAGAGACATAATCGTATATAACAGGGCAACAGGCGGATGTCGGGGTAACGCTGAGCAATGCATTTTACCTCTGATTTGTAAGGACAGATTTCATGTTTGTTTCGGTCGTCCTCTTTAAGATCTGTCCCAACGTTGTATCCTGTGTATCAGTCTGTGTAGAATGCTGAGATTTCTCACAGGCTTCAAAGGATTATTATCCCCAAGTCCAACATAAAGGGCTTATTTGTACAACACGGACCCCTCCCCCTCCCTCTGTAGGAATGGTATGTTAACGGTCTGCTCAGGAGCGGGCTGGGTTCACCATATAATATTTACAGAGGGGGGGAGAGAGTATGTAAACGAGACATTCTGATTATAGAACATTATGTCTTCATTTATTGTGCAAGGTGAAGTTAATATTAATATTCATATTTTCACTATAATTTATCTACCTTCTCTGGTCATTGTATGGATTTTGTATTCATTATTTAGAGAAGGTTTATGTGCCCTGTATCTTATATTGTTAGTTTGTACTTGTAAGGAGACTATATGTTTTTGGGTTTTTTTTGTGTAATTTTATTTGTGTGTAGCAAAAAAATGTCTCTATAAAAAGGCAAAAAATTAAACCCTACAACCTTATTTCTCTCAGGATTACATTGGTGGTTTTGTGTTCTGGTGTTTGAGATGTCTATACTCAAAAATTAAATCTATGTTTCAATTACTTGTAAAACTAGATACTTTATTTATACGTCATTTCTCAGATGTTTGTATACAATTGGAAACAGGGGAACAAAAGTGCTAAACATTTGACGTATACCTTTCGCACGGTATCGGACGCTAACCTGTTGGCGCAACCTGACTTCTGCCTTCTGCTGGTTGTACAGAGTAAATTAAATTCTCAAGACAGCAGTTTTGTGGGTTGACCCAATAATGTGAACTTGACGCAATCTGTCAAAAAAAGTTACTGGTGCAGTAAATAAAGGATCTTGCAGAAGTGAGCTGCATACGCTTGTTTCCTCCTTGGGTATCAGAACAATTTATTACTACACACTGCCATATTTTGGAAGAAATCTGTTTGGTGCCTAATTCCTGACTTAAATTGAAAAGGGAAACAAAATAAAACTCTCTGTACAGCGCTGTGGAATCGGTAGCGCTATATAAATGGTGATAAACTGATGTTTAGAAATAAAAATCCTGTCCATTATCATTCAATGCAGCTGCTACTCTCCGAATGTATAAATATACAGAGAAATAATCCACTCTGTTGTGTCCTTGCATTTACTAAACATTTGAAGTTATAAATAGCGTTCACAACAAAGATTCTAGGAGTCATTATTTTTGTTCTTGTTAATGTCCTTGGGTCTTGTTTACAAATCGTCTATCTGAACTATTGCAGAGCCGTGGAAAATGTATTTTTACCTTTCAAAACCTGTAATTCGGGACGTGCTGTGCCCCTTAAGGGGGCTGGGGGGTGTCTGCGTACGTCAGAGAAGAGACCCTGCACAGTACTAATGACTGAGTGATTACTGTGGGGTTATAGCATCTGTACACCAATCAATCTTGCTCTCCTTATTATTATTATTATTATTATTATTATTATTATTATTAAATTTTTATTTATAGGGCGCCACAAAGTATCCTTAGCGCCGTACAAGGACAAACAATGGCACAGTACAAGGTGAAACAGCACAGTACAAGTAACAGTAAGCACTATAACTCTGGGGGCTCAGTCACAGCAAGAAAGAGGGAGGGGAAAAGTGAGTACAGGCAGGTAACTATGGCCCAAGAGGGTGCGCATGGATGACAGGTAAAGAGTCACTGAGGGGAGCGGAGGGAAGCGCGAGGAGGCAGAGGGTTAGAGAGGAGGTGAACTGAGTAGCTGGAGAGCGCAGTTAAAAGTGATGGAAACAGGAGGTAGGAGAGCCCTGCTCAAAGGAGCGTACAATCTAAAGGGAGGGGAAGACAGACAGGCACATGGATGAGACGGAGTCGAGGAAGGGGGAGAAGGGATGAGAAAGAGAGGTAGCCGTGGGAGTTTAGGCATGAGACTGGAAGGCTTTAAGGAAAAGGTGGGTTTTTAATGTTCGTTTGAAAGAGGACAGATTAGGGGATGTTCTGATGGAGCGGGGCAGCTTGTTCCAATGGAGGGGAGTGGCGTGGGAGAAGTCTTGAATACATGCGTGAGAGGAGGTAATCGGGGGGGGGAAGAGAGGCGACGATCATTGGACGATCGCAGAGGGCGGGAGGGAGTGTGAATAGAGATAAGGTTAGAGATGTAGGGAGCAGTGGAGTTGGCGAGGGCCTTGTAAGTGGGGCCTCCTTTTCTGAACAGGATGCTGTGATTTACAGAAATCCTTCTTTGCAGTTTTAATGTCATCCGTTGTCTCTTGCAAAGGTCCAAACCATGTCCTGGAATAGCGGAACCTTTTGTCCTGATGCACATTAACCCCTTAGTGGCTCAGATGAATTGATCAAACTTCACGGCCTTTGCTTACGGGTCTGTTGAGCAGAAAAGAACATCCATTATTTTGTGGCAACAAATGTTTTGGGGTTTGTTTTTTTTTGTTTTTTTTCAGTGTAAGGGGTCACCTGAAGCTCACGGCTTTCGTGTCACAGCGCATTGCAATAAATAGCTCTTATTTGAATGGCACAGGAAGCACTGTGCACTTGCCCATATTTCCATACTTCTCTAACACACACACACTGCATACAATGCAGATGGGTGTTTGGTGTTTTACAAAATTCATGCAAATTTCAGGCAAAATTGCAGCGTTTCCACAGGTAACGAACGAATATATTATTGTGGGTTTGTATCCCATTCATCGGCGTCGAGTGGTGTTTCTCACTGCTGTGGAACAAGTTCTCAGGGTGGCAGGGCATGCTGCATCTTGTTGTTCACCACCGCTAGAGAGACTCAAGTTACCTAACTCGGCCACACACTGTTTTCCTCCCTGCATGAAGCCTTGCTCAGCCCCATGCTGTTTGTTTACTCCATAAACTGCAAACCCATCTCTTCCTCACCGCTGAATTATTTCACTGATCTCCTACCCCTGACCTTGGCAGCCTGAGAATATGTAAAGACATTTTGTATGGGGGGGTTTGCAATACCATCGCTGGGGCGTAGGCAGCTGTCCCTGTCGTTCTGGGTCCTGTCAGCCCCTGGACTCTTCCCAAATATTGGGCCTTAGAAAACACCTTGCCTGCTCTTTACATGGCTGGGGTCAATGCTGGAAAGGGCAGATTAGGTGGTAAAATTAGTTCATGTCAGTGACAGTTTCATTGCTCCGGTGGAATATTCCTGACTTTGCAATTTGCAGGTTTAGAAATGTGTCTCTTAATGAGCAGACGGCCGTGTGGGGTAACTGGGAGTAAATGGAACCAGTACACTAACGAGCGAGCCCAGGATCTGTCAAAGCTCTTCTAGGTAACGGCAGGATCACATGTTAGGGATGGGGGGGGGGGGGGTAAATATCTTGTATAGCACAGGGTGCACTCATGGCTGCCGGTAATGTTTGTAAAGGGCCGTGCGAGGGGGGAAGGGGGGGGGGGGGGGTGACAGGCCAGGGCCCAATGCTGAAGTGTTTGGAGGGGGGTGCGGTTTATAAACATTTTAGGACTATTGGGGGCTAGGCGGGTGACAGTTTTGCCTTTTGCCCCAGGCGCTAAAATTTTAAGTTACAGCTCTTTCTTTGTATCGCCTTTATGTAAGTGAGGCGTTCAACTCTTATTCTTACATAAACCATGGTCACTCTCGCCGGTAACTGAAGAGATTATGCACATGCATTTAGCCAATAAAACCACCCATGTCTTGATGCCAGTGAAGGAGGGGTGACCCTGATGGACTACTGCGCCCCCCCCCCCCCTTTCCTCCTATATACCCCCAGCCTCTTCTCTCCTCCGCCCCCTCCACAGGTTAGCGTACCGATAAGGTTCTTTCATAATTGCTCCGTTGGAGATGAATGTTACTCCAGGAGTGCATCCCACTGGTAATCTAAACAGCGTGGGCAGAGGTGCCTATATGATGATGGTGGTGGGGGATTAATAGTTTCTACTTTTTAACAGGCAATACCTGGAGCCCCATAATATCTATATTGGGGGTTTTTTTGTCTTGTTTTTTCTGTCTCCTCTCCTCACGTCTTCGTTCTCGCTGAATGTCGGGCGTGACGTCCTGATGCGCGGTGTTTTCAGTGAAGGACGAGGAGCCTGAAGATAGAAGACCACAGAAGGGAAAGTAAAAGATAAGACAAGGGGACAGGGTGAAAGAGGCACATGTGATATTGTGGAGGGGCACAGTGTAAATGGGAATACCCAGTAATTATTTTGGCTTAGGGGTGGGTGCCTTGGAAAAATTATGGAGACCCTAAGGGATCCTCGAACTGAGAACATTTGGGAACCACAGGCTTAAAGGAAGAGCCTATAAGAAATGTCATATAGTCTAATGCAGATTGTGCTGTTAGCCAGCTATAAGGCCAGTCCCATGTGTTAAATCTGTCTCTGCAGCTTGATTATGGTCACCAAACTGAGCACTGACCACACGCTGTGAGGTGCGCCATACAACTTTGCTCTGTAAATGTTTCCTAACAGGAAGAACAAACTACTCATTTTCAATGACCTCCTGTTTCCTTGTTTTCTGATGCACTTTTTTGTAAGTATTTAGTAAGTGACTTGGACATCTTCAGACCTGCGTCATTAATGCATCTTTTGGCTTCCCCTTGGTATGACCCTTCATCATCACCATTTATTTATATAGCGCCACTAATTCCGCAGCGCTGTACATAGAACTCATTCACATCAGTCCCTGCCCCATTGGAGCTTACAGTCTAAATTCCCTAATATAGACACACACTCATACACTCGCACACAGACAGCGAGGGAGAGACTAGGGTCAATTTTGATAGCAGCCAATTAACCTAACAGTATGTTTTGGAGTGTGGGAGGAAACCGGAGCACCCGGAGGAAACCCACGCAAACACAGGGAGAACATACAAACTCCACACAAATAAGGCCGTGGTTGGGAATTGAACTCATGACCCCAGTGCTGTGAGGCAGAAGTGCTAACCACTAGGCCACTGTGCTGACCCTTCAGACGATAGCAGTCATTATTGCATTTTTAGTTTTGGCTCGGAATAAAGCACACTCAAAAGAAAACAAATAAATTAACCTGTTCAAGCCAGTACACTTAATATAGTATGGGGTGAGTTGAGTGGGGTTTTTTTTTGTTTGTTGTATTTTCTGAATATAACCTCTTAGGACTCACATTGGTGACCGAATTGTACAAGATTCGGTTGTCCAGGTCCCTGGCTGGTGTGATTGGGTGATGTTGATGTGGGTGTAAGATGACTTTGGACACAAGCTGATGATCCATCTATTTCGGAGAATTCCTGTCTACTATTAATGCTGTTTCTAGGGCTGTGATATTGGGACAATATCCTGTGATCGGTGGTGATGTCAGCTGTGTGACCAGTTTACTTTCAGGGCTGTGGAAAGTTGACGCTCTGCTGACATCAGTGGTCTGAGGGTTTCTATAAAAACTATAAATCATCTAAAAGTATTCGCAGGAAGACTGTTCCTGTCTTTAACTTTTTTTGAAAAATATTGAGGTGTTTTTTGGATTAGGGGTATTGCATTGTCGCCTTACAGAAGGACCATTAAGCTGGTCATATAGGGTTCCATCTCGCTACTTTGAGTAGCCAAATCTGTTCAGTCTGGTCTTACATTTGTGACCAAACCTGGGTGACGTGAGGGCTAATGACTAACGGCAAGATGCGACTGTACGTCATTAGTCCGATCAACCTCTTCCAACTGCATTTGCGGCCTGTTCTGACCGTCGTATAATAGAAGTCACTTTTTTATTTTATTTTTTTTGTGGCCATAAATGTCTAATTGGCTGTGAAAGCTGCTATGTGTCTGAGTGCCCTTTAAACTGCTCTACCACTCCATTAAATGAGGAACTTTGTGAGTTAACTAGATGGTACAAGATTTTACAGCCAGACTTGTCCATTTTGGCAAAAATAAAATAAATTTTAATCAGTGATGTGGACTGTCCATGTCTGTAAGTAGAGATTGGTGCATAGGTGGTCATTTTGTATAGGTTGTATATTCCAGCTGAGAATTTATTGCCCTCTTGGAATGTGGCAACTTGCTACCAGGAGCTGCGAACTCAATAAATTTTACGAGGGAGCCTGACTGTCCCTTTAATGTTGTTGTCTAAGGGTGCACGGAGTTGTTCTATCCATTTAACTAGTGCCACATTATGAATAAGAGTGCATAACTGTGGCGGTGGGCTGTTCATTGGCTTGGAGTCCTCTGCAAAGAGGATTGCCTGGAATGTGGGCCAGTGTTCTAGGGCTGAATGGAGTGCTTGGCCAGCAGCTGGGCTCAGAGGTTTTACTGTGAATCACTCTACATCCTCACCAGATACTTGGAATGCTTTGAAGTTGTCCCCCCCCCCCCCCCCCCCACCCGTCCTCCATTCAGAGTCTGTCTGAGCCATGAAAACCTGATCAGTGCAATTTGTGAGCAACGATACACCAGCTACATGCAAGTTGTTTTATATTAATGGTGCTGCAGTTCTCTGAGGAGTATTACTGTTTAGTACTTGGATGTAAGCAATTTACAATAAAGAATCTATCTGTTGCTTTTGTGTGATTGCAATGACTTCCAGGATTTATGATTGCTGTTATACTTTCTTTATACAGCCAACATACTCTGCTGCCCTGTACAACCTGATGTATTCAAACATATTGGTACCTTCCCGTTGCCATTTAAAATCCAGTTTTCCTACCGTTAGGAACACGCAGGCTAAGTTACGGTACTCTATATCCGGCTGTTCTGTGCCGCATTGGCATATGGGGAGTTAAATGGATGGCCAACCTTCAAATTACTTCAAATTTGACCCTAGTGCAACTCTTACAAAACGTTTTTATCTTTCTGGCATGCTTGTGCGCTCTTTTTAAATTTAGCTTGTTTGTTATTTTGTTACTACGGGATACGATGGCTCTGCTGTTCTCTGCATTGGGTACAGTTGTAGTCAGAGAAGCTTTGTGTAATATCTTGGGGCACTAGTATCCTTCTGTATTCTTCACATATAGTACAGACAAATCAGTAGATTTGGTAAGTGTTGCAGGGTGACCTGTAATCTAATAAAATACCATGGAAAAATCAGCTTTTAACTTTGCATAGATTTAAAACTGCAATATAGTTATTTTTCAGAACTTGAAGACTTGTCACTGGAATCTACCAGTAAAGCTGAGGGCACATCTATCGTGTGATCTGTGCGACAATTACACAAACGACAGTTTGGTCAGATATTGCAACAATGTGTCTGCTCCCATCGTCCTGGGTGTACCATTTATTTAATTTTTTTTATAGAGTTATTTAATGTGGTTTTGGCAAACTTTGAAAACTAGTTTTTCGATGAGAGGTTTTTATATTTAAAAGAGAAAAAAAAAAGTCTGTAAAATATTTCACCTATTTCCCTGTGTGATGGTTTTTCAAAACCAATTTCTGCAAGTGATTGTTATAAAAACAATTTCTTGGCTCCCATTACTGATAGACTGATCATTATACGTGTTTTATTTAGAGGGGTCGTTACAATGAACCAACTTCTGGGTTCCTGGGAACTCTCCAGTGTTTGGCAGCAGAACTTTGCCTGGTTCACACAGGAACTCTGCGAGATTCCTGGGCCGTCCCGAGTGCTAAACCCTAGGTCAGGTTGTCGGCATCAGATGGCTGGGGAACCGGCCTGCGTACTTTGAAATAGTTTTGTATTTGCAGCTCTCGAGGTTGCGCTAAAAGATCGGGGTCTCCAAAAGCAACGAGAGAGCCAAGATTTTTTTTTTTTTTTTTTTTTTTTTTACGATTTATTTTGAAATAACCAGGCTTCTGCTTGCTGGGCACATTTGTTATCTATAGGTATGCTGACGCCATTCCCCTGACCCAAGCACATCCATCTGCTCTTACATTGCAGGGAGCAGCCAGTCATTCCTTGAGTGGTAATAACTCTCATTTTGGAAAGGAAACTTTAAACTCCTTTCAAGATTTCCCTCTACACCCGCTGGCTTGTTTTGTCAGCTACCAGATTTCTAGAAAGGCTTGTTTGATTGTTTATAGGTTCCTAGATAGAGGTTTATATGCTCTTCTTAATGCATTTTTATTTTGTTTTTTTGTTTTTGTTATAAAAAAAAAAGCAGATACCCTGTCTATTTTGCGCTCTTTATTTAATCTAGATATGATGTACCGTCAACTTTTATACATGCGCATAGCATTTTTCCTGCATCCTATATAGATAGTCTTTCCTTGTGCAGCAACTTCCTCTGCCACCTGCGTTAGAAGTGTTCATCTTTTACGGATGATTTGCTGTATACGCTGTTGGGGGCTGTAAAGTTTTGCGGCCATCACAATTGTCCCCTGTCCTGAACAGCTTACAGCTGCACTCCCTGCTAGCTGTTGGCGTCACTAACCATTATAAAACGGCTGCTGCGTTGAGCTTCAGCCGTCCTCAGACTGATAACCAGCTGAAAGCTCTGTTCATACTAACCAGTTAGTCTTACTTTCTGTTATGGTTTATCATGGTAGCGTACAGGGATGCTTGATAACCCTATAACAGTGGCTCAGTGGTTAGTGCCTCACAGCACTGTGGTCATGAGTTCAATTCCCGACCATGACCGTATCTTATGGAGTTTGTATGTTCTCCCTGTGTTTGCGTGGGTTTCCTCCGGGTGCTCCGGTTTCCTCCCACACTCCAAAAACATACTGGTAAGTTAATTGACCCTAGTCTTTGTGTTTGTTATGAAATATAGACTGTAAGCCCCAACGCGGCAGGGACTGATGTGAGTTCTCTGTACAGCGCTGTGGAATTAGTTGCAGTGGTCGGCTCCTGAGTACCGGCCATCTTGAAATGGTCTCCGGCGCCAGAAGGGTTAATACCCGGTGCTGGAGTGATTAAGGCCCCGGCACTAGGTGCCGCGGGCATAAGCAAGTATTAAAATAAGATAAAAAATATATTAAATGTGCGCTGCAGTGCTGGGTGGGTAGCTATGTATAATTTTAAATATTAATGTATGAAATATAAAATAAAAAGGTACTTGCCCTGTGCTGGGGCTGCAGAAGCACAATCCAATCCCTGGAAGTCTGTTTTAGCGGGAGATTTAAAACCTAAATCTCCCACCCCAGACAGAGGCACCAGGGCAGGAGAGTGGGCTGAGCCCCCCTCTCCCGATCGGCTCGGGGGTGGGGGGGGGGGGGTTGGAGTATACTCCCCCCTGCTACTAGCCGTAATGTTAAAGGTGTGAAACCTCTCAGTTGCTTCACATGCAGGCTGCATGAATCAACCCATATTGTTAATGGGACAGGAGGACCTCCTGCTAAGACTAGTCTCCAAGTGTGTATAAAAACAGCACTGTTTTGTATAAAGTTGTTGTTCTTGTCTCATCTGACCTGATCACTGGTACCTTTTTAAACTGGTGTAAGAGCAAGTAACCATCACTTGCTTCCAAGAACCTGCTTGGAAACTTCTCTATGCCGATTCCTGTGACCTACAGATTAGATCCAACTCTAATCCGTTCCTGGCTGTTCTGAGATTTGGACCCAGCATCCAGTACAACCACTCTACCCGCTACCCAGCAGCTCTGGCCAGGGATGAGCCATCTATAGCCACCCTGATCCATAGGTCAGGGGGATGTACCAGCCCAGGTACACCAGCAACGGGGTACGCTAGCATCGTCAGTTATGCAGATGAATCTCTGTTCTGGATGCCGGTAACTAGTCCAGTGGTGGCAGCACTTGTAAGCCCCTCCTACTGCGGTTAGAGGGTGCAATTGGGATAACGAAAGGGAACAGTGGCACAGTAAGCCCAGCTGGTTCCCAGCAACAGCGGACAGGGTGGCATAGGAGGTCCATCCTGCCAGTGGCGCTATATAAATAGCTGATGATGATCCTACAAGCCCTTTTATTTACAGATCGTGATCTGCCACAGGCCAGGCCTTGGGGTTATCTCTTTCTAAATCTCCCAGAAGTGCAATTATGAAGCATTCAAGCCCTGTTCTGGTACAGGATCTAGCCTGTCTTCCTGATGGTAGGAGCCAGGAATGCCTTGGCTACTGGCCCAACACAAGGGGTTTGGTTTGTCCCACACTCTGGATGGCTGACTATGCGTCAAACCAGGCACATTCCAAAGTGTGTGCTTCAGGAGTGCTTTCTAGAAAGCCGAGGGCAATATTCCTATAACCTGTACCGCCCCCCTAAATGTACTAAGCGGTATTCTGCTTTCATCTCCAGTATTGGCAGTGCCGTTAGTATTCCAGCATTACCATTTATTTATATAGAGCCACCAATTCTGCAGCGCTGTACAGAGAATAATTGTCAGTCCCGTCCCCATTGGAGTTTAGTCTAAATTCCCTACAACACGCACACACGTTAATTTTGTGAACAGCCAATTGACCTACTAGTTTGTCATGGTTCTGAATTGACCTCATGACCCCAGTGCTGTAAGGCCATGCTGCCCACTGGTAAACTGGTTTCATGCAAGGGAGTTGACATTGGAGAGCAATTTTATTGTAAAACCAGGTTATGTACAGTCTTACTGGATAAGAGGCCATTTAGTGGGCTGAACAAGTGTTAATTGTATGCAACCATTAGGAACAAGTGACTTCACTGAGGCGTGAAGAGCGGTGTATATAGGCAATTGGGGGGGATATGAAATAAGAAACTTGTGCAGGGTTATGCTTTTGCTTTTTACAGAAGTGTCCTGCCTTTTGCACAAGTGTTTAGTCCGGCAAACGTGCATGAAAAAGTCGCACAGAACAGATGTAATCAAGTGTATTCTAAATAAGTAAATTAAAAAACAAAAACAACAAATGGCCCCACCATGCAGCTTTATTTCCTGAATGAAGCTATTGTAGTGGTGGTCTCATAATTTGCCCAGAATAAATAGAAATATCTATAGGACTGGCAGCCTTTGACCATCTCTTGGTGGACGGTTCTCTGTGATTTGTCTACCTTGACCCACGCCTGCATATATTTTGATAGTTTGTGGGGTATGTGTATTGACGGATGAATACAGTTTTTGTCACATTGAGACATAATTCTATTTTACATCTGTTTTTAGGATGTTTCTTGACAGACAGTATTTATAGGTCTGTTCATAACATAGACTTGTGTTAGTCACTCGAGCATTTGACAAAGCATGGAGTACAGATCCCGGTCTCCAACAGTGTTTAAGCCGTGGGTCACTGAATGCACCACGGGCAGATGTAAGTTCCCCAAATCTCTCTAGCTGTGTTATGCGCCTTCGGATAACTATAACTAGTTGTTGTACATGTCACATTATGTTCCGAATGCATCAGTTTCACAGAAACTCTGGTACAGCTGATGTAGAATCGATTTGCCTAAGAATAAAACCCTGGCTTGATGTTCATGCAAATCACGTTTCTACTGGCGCAGTCCTGGTTTTCACTTCACATTTATTTTTCCCTGCAGGGAAATATTATTTTTTGTTTCTTTGACTTCTGAGCATGTTCCTGGTGGGTAAAGTGCAGGGCATCTCCTCGGAGACCAGCCGTATCCCATGACCTCTGTGTGCCCTGCGTCTCTAGTGATGTAAATGGGACCCCCTTGGGCGCACTGAGCCTTTCCTGCAGATAACAACTCACAAACGGAGTTGGCATTCATGAGGACATGGATACTAGAGCAGCTCTTGTCTTTATTAGTTTACTGAAAGTACATATTCAGAATAAACAAGAGAATGTTAGGGTGGGTAAGAGCGTGGGGTCTTGGGAACTTGAACATAGGCTTGTATTGTTGGTATCCACAGTGTGTTTCAGGTGTTTTGTGTCTTTCGTGCCTACCTTTTATACGTACCTTTGGGAGATCCTGGAAAGGAGGTATTAAGGGGGGGGGGGGGGGGGGGGGATTCATATTTTTCCAGCCCCACCCACTTTGAAAGTAGATTGGGATGGATCCGAAGAGCATGGCCTTAACTTTTGGGAGTCCGGTCACTGAAATCTCCCAGATATTCCAACAGTAGGCAAATGTCTGTTTTTGATTATTATTTTCTTTATTTATTTTTAAACCAAACCTCCAAATAGAACTTTCTGTCTTATGACTTCAGAGGTCCGAATCCTGTTCATGGCCCTTCAGAATCTACATTCATCCACATTGTCTGCATAACTGACACGTTTTATGGATACTGTGACAGGATGGACCGTCTATGCCACCCTGTCGTTGCTGCGGACCGGCTGGGCTTACTTTGCCACCGTTCCCGTACGTTATCCCAAATGCGCCCTCTCGCCGCATTAGGAGGGGCTTACAAGTGCTGCCACCACTGGGCTCCTTACCGGCATCCAGTACCGGATTCCTTCTGGGAAACTGTGACTGCTAGGGTACCCCCTCGCTGGTACCCCTGACTGCTTACTATGCATCACTCCTCCTCCTCCCCCCCCCCCCCCCCCCCCCCACCTGGCCTATCACACTGGCCAGAGCTGCTGGGTAGTGGGCAGAGCGGTAGTACTAAGAGCTGGGTCCAAACCTCACAGTTGTAAACGGATTAGATTTTGAGTCTAATCTGTAGGTCACAGGATTTTCAGCATGGAAGACGTTTTCAAGCAGGTCTTTGAAGCAAGTGATGTGTATTTACAGTCGCACTGATTGAAGGTACCAGTGATCAGGTCAGATGGAACAAGAATGATACATTTCAGTCTACAAGGTTTTGTTTTTTTGTTTTTTTTATACAGCTTGGATACAGTCTCACAGGGTAAGCCAACCCCCTGAGTCTGAGTTATTTTTAGTATCTGGATACGATATGTTTCCCAAACATGTATTTACATGCAATGCAAAACTAACTATATTTACACTAGTCTGTTATGCCCTAAAACTTGATGCTTGCATTATCTGAGATGCAGCCACACCAGACAGCCAGGCAGCGGCCCACTGCTGGGTACACAGGATAAACAGGTGTTTTTCACTTCACATAAAGACTTGCTTACCATTTCCTGTTATCGGCAAACCCAAATAATGACATTTCCATACAAACACATCCCAATGTAATACGATAAAGTGCATTTCAAATTATACATTGGTGCCTGCACCTATGATTGAAATACATTTCTAAAATAACTTTTTTCTTTATGATCCAGCCACAAATAATTTTTTTTTTTTTTTTTTATTATATCAGTGATCCAGTCACACATACTGTTTTCCTCCTTATCTAGATGGCTGCCATCGCTCAGGAAGCTGTGTGACCTGAACCCTAATGTAAGGGATTTCCTTAACACTAACAGTCTGCTGGAATGAGCTGCTTGAGGAAATGTGTAGTATACGTTTGTGTAGCGTGTGGATTATGGTGTTGTGTAATTCAAGCTGTTTCCTTTTGTGCTTGTGTTTTGTGTCGCTCAATGCTCCCTCGCTTTACCTCTTTTTTTAAGGTTTCTTCTGCTCTTCTACAAATCTAGTAACTGCAAAGCTGTTCATTTTATTATGGATTTCTGCATAGCTGATTTATATTTAAACAAAAGTAATTGTCTGCGGCATATTTTGCCCATACAGAACAAATTAGCGAGTATTCTACCCAAGGCAGGTATTGCTTTTACACAGTGACTCTGGAGCCCAGTAGCTCATTGATGTCAGTGGTCCCTAATGTGGATTGATGGGCTAAATTCTCATGTATAATTCATTTGACCCTCAATATGACTGCTTCAATAAAGTACATTGGTTCCTAAAAAAATGGAGACTGCACTCTCTGGAATACGACCTGAGCCGGCAAAACACTAAGTCTGGGCGATGGAGGGGTCCTATTGCAAATTGGTAAAAAAGGTGGATTCAGCAAGAGGAACAGTGATTTTTAAATATAATAAATAAATTGGATTTGGGGTCTTTTTAATGGTGTCGTCTGTTAAGAAATCTTACAGGTTTTTCGACGTACTACGAGGTACAGAAAAGTTGTATTCTCTACATGCAATACTGTAAAAATTGTACACTAAAATTAAAGTTCTCCACCAATAAAACTTCCTGCGTCTCTCCGTTCCACAGGGCCGAGAGCCGGATTAATAATCTGGATACCAGTTGCTCTCCCGCAGGACTTCCTGCCTCACAGCCGTTCTCGGCTCTCAGAAATGTGCTCCAACTCTTTTCCTTCTTCTACTCCAATATTTACATAGATCCCGGAAGGACGTTCATGTGTCCTCCTTCCTGATCCGCGGCCAGAGAGTGATGCAGGGTGGTCCTCTGATTAAAACCTGCTTTTCCACGCATTCTTGACAAGCCTAACAATGACCCTCTGTGGAGACTTTATAAATGAACGCGCTGCTTCTGCTGACGGTTTCTTCTGCACAAAGAGGCGCTGGAAATACTACTTGAAAGTGTAGATAAATCCTTGTGCTTTTGTCCTCGCTTCAGGAGTGTTTGCAGCGCCTTCATTAACGCGTCAAAGGCTCTCTGCCGCGCGGTGTACGGCGCAGTTAATGAGCACTGTATACACTGAGAGATGCAGGCAATATTAAAAGGAATGGAGAACAAACCTTTTCTCTTTTTCTCTTCCAGAAAGTGTCTTTACGGGTCTCTCTGCTTACATTAATTTTTAGGAATAACATTAAGTGTGTGTATGAGGCGCACTTCACCCACCTACTTTAGAATTTGTTTTCTGGATAATAAAATATAGGGATTGTGTTAGAATTGGACACAAGCATGTGAGAGCGTACAGATTAAAGTTTAGCATGTCCATCTGAGATGTCTTAATTTGCGTCATACGACTCTCAAATATGTTCCTTACCAAGCATAATTTCATACTTGCTCACTCTCCCGGAATGTCTGGGAGACTCTCACTGATTCCGGATGAGACTCCCGGGAGAGTGTGGCAGTCTCCCGCATCTGCCCACTTCCTAGTGAAGTGAGCAGAATTGGGTCCAAAATGCCGAGCTTCTCTGGCGATTGCAGAATTTGGCCCCGCCCACCAATGTAGAATGAAGCGTTTGCGTCGTTATGGGGGGGCGGGTCCAAAATTATGCGATTTTTGGATACCCCCCCCCAGCAGCTCCCGGACGCCAACTAGAAGTTGGCTCGGTGGTTAGCGCTTCTGTCTCTCAGCACTGGGGTTATGAGTTTGATTCCTGACCATGTCATCCTTATCTGTGAGGGGTTTGTATGTTCTCCCTGTGTTTGCCTGGGTTTCCTCCGAGTGCTCCAGTTTCCTCCCACACTCCAAAAACATACTAGTAGGTTAATTGGCTGCTATTAAATTGACCTTAGTGTCTGTCTGTGTCTGTTAGCGAATTAGACTGTAAGCTCCAAGGGGGCAGGGACTAATGTTGGTTCTCTGTACAGCGCTGCGGAATTAATGGACACTATAAATGGCTGATGATGGTTGCTCCAAATGTGTTTATATGCTAAATTTAAGGTTACACATATCCTAAAGTAGTATTAGTATTAATGTATGACCTGTCAAAGGGAGTTTAATAATGTATAAATGAGGGTAGCCGTTTTAATAGAGAAGTGCGTAGCACAGTGGTTCCCAAACTGTGTGCGCCGTGTCAACCTGGTTTGCTGCAGCGATCTATCAGGGGAGCCAGGGCCAGTGGTAAGCAAGGCGGGGGGAGTACTTGGTGATTTTGGCTTAGGGGTGCCTTGGAAAATAATATGGAGACTTTAAGCGTGCCTCAAACTGAGACCGTTTGGGATCCACTGGTGTAGCATGTGGCTTGCCAGCTGTTGTGGAACTACTGGTCCCATCATGCCCCAAGACTGGCCTGATGACAGATACTTCAGAGGAGTAGAATAGTGTAATATATTTTGTTGATAAAAAGCTTTATATTTTTAATGTACTGATGACAAACTTTTAAAATGTTGCAGCTGGTTGTGGGGGAAGTGTTCAGTCGCTTGCACAGCAGACGAGCTTATTCTTTGTCCTGTAATAACCAGGAATTCTCCTGTATCCGTATTCTCACAATCACAACATGATCTCAAATATCTTCAGGTCTGATCAGCATCTGTAAGGTCCACATAGTTGAACATTATAAGCTGCTGTATAATGTTCCTGTATAAGGTATTATAGGTTCTGTGGGGTCACAGAAATGCCCTGTGGCTGTTTTTGTCTTGTTCCTGCTTTGTTCAATACAGCATGCACAATGTATTAAAGCATTAAACAGTCAATGGAGATCCAGGTGACCCGTTCCTGTACAATGTACACGTTCTGTGGAGCTCTCCCATGTATTAAGGTCACATCAACTCTTCACTGCTGATTGGATTAAGGAATGTGATGTATCCATTTATTTTGTATGTAACTCCAAATATATGTATGTATATGTGTTTGTGTTCTACATTAATGTGTTTATAAAAAACAAAACAAAAAAAACATTAAATGTTACAAAGTTAAGTATCTGATCAGGGGTTTAGTTTAGTTTAGTTGTACATTACAAGCTGCAAGTTTCCGGTGGGTTTGAGAAGTGAAGGTGTTGGCTATAACAACCAGTCGGATTGTAGTTATTATTTATTTGCTACATTCTACAAAATGACAAAATCTGGTTGCTATAGGCAACATCTCCACTCTTCAAACCCAGCAGAATGCTGTGCATCACACATTCCTGGGAGTAAATGTATTAAGCTATTAGTCCCTGCCCGGTGTTTGATCTGCTTTACCTCCTCTGCTCCTTGTGCTGATTAATTGTCTGGTGTTTCCTAAATAGAGCTGCAAATAAGTGTCACCTAAGTGTCATTGTATCATCAAAGGTGTTCTTTAACGTGTTACTTTGCACAAGACATGTGGCTTTGTGACTGGTGTACATCGGACATGTATGTATAGCTGCCTTATAGAGGGTGTCCATACATCAATATAAACCATATAATATAATCTATGGTGCTTCTCTAACTGACAGAGATCCGATGTGATGTAAAATGTATAAAGAACATGAATCTACGCAACCAATCTACAATACATCACATGGATTGAGAAATAGATTTTTTTTTTTTTTGTTTTCGTGAGTTGTATAATAAAGACATAGTCCGCATTGATAGTAAATGGTTTCTTTTTATATGGAAGCAACCCTTGTGGAAATGTATGTGTGTTTTTTTTTTGTTTTGTTTTTTTTATTAATATACATTTTTTTTTTTTTTTTTTTTCTTTACATTTATTTTCTATTTTTGAGCATGGTTTAACCAACTTATCTTAAAACTGATTAACCCAGGTATCTTGATCGACAGGGTTTATCCATATCCATTTGGGCCATGAGTTTGGTAATTCGCTTAAGATAAAATATAATGTCAAGGGGGCCTACCTTTGTAACAGGGCATTGGCCTGGAGTAATTTGGGGTGGCAACTAGTGAGAAGATAAGGGCAGAAAAAACGAGAGCAGGCAAAGATTGACAGCCCCAACCTTATAAATTTTTGATGACTGGCACAGAATACGAATCGATGGCTAAAATTAAGTGTCCCCCTATGTGTAATTAACCAAAGAAACTAGCTTGTCATTTTTTTTTGTTGTGCACCCTTTTAAAGACCGACAAATGTCCACACAGATGATGCTTTCACACTTCACTTGACCTGTAATACAGTGACGATCTCCCTTTTATTTAAGCACATCATTGCCAGTAAATTTCTCCAATGTGTACGTTGTAAAAAAAAAAAAAAAAAAACAAAGTACATGATGGGAGTAACAGAGTCCAGCTGTACAATAGTTGTATCTTAATTCTCCCACGTGGACGCCCTCCCTCTCTTTGGTCTGGCATTGACATCACTAATTGAACACAGACAGCGGAGTGGAACAGCAGGAAATGCCTGGAGCCCCGTTCTCCGCTCCCAAACACTTGGCTCCTTTCTAGAAAGTCGCAGAGAACGGTGTTATACTCTCACTGACCGGCCTCTTAAACTCTCTTTCCGTTAGATAACTTGTGCTGATAAATGCTGTCTGTGCAAGGAGCAGCGTACAACGGCAATTTTCCTCCAATCTCATATTTTTATTTGCGTGATGAAGATAAATGATGGCTAAATTTAAAAGTTCTTTCATGGTGAAACAATTTCGAATACCTCCTTAAGAAAACTTGTGTGCTGTTTCTAACTCCATAATTATTGGCAATTTTCATTTGTGCTGCTGACTTTGTCAGATTGGAATGACTTCCCTTTTTTTTTTTTTTTTTTTTTTCTTTCTTTTTTTATTACAGCTATGAAGTAAGCAAAACCTTGCAATTAGTGGGGGCATTGTCCAGACCAACATACAAAAAGTGCCAAAATGATTTAAATACTTACCGGTTAGGTGTTTATTATTTCCTGGACCAGTGTGGATTGTGCCTTACAGTGAAATTCCAGTTATTTATAATTCCTTTCCTTTTGGATGTAAACAGAAATGGCCTGATCCAGAGGCGGGCATCATTGGTGCCAGTCTACGAGTGCCCGTCTAACCATAGTCTGAGAATAGAATCTGTCTGGTCATTGAGTAGTATATTTTCACTTGCAACATAAATCATTGAACATGTCTAACTGGAATTTAAAATCCTTGATTATGGGGGGGATGGGGGGGGTTTGTTTTCGGTTGTGTGTAGGTTCTAACTCTGGCCACTATATTGTGGAGTCCTATGAATTTAACAACCCTACGGCCATTGGCGTTAAGTGCACGCAAATTCTACTTCTAATATATTTCTTTTCAATAAGGTGCCGTTATCTCTTCGTGGGGGGGAGTTTGGGGGAGAATCATCATCATCATCACCATTTATTTATATAGCGCCACTGATTCCGCAGCGCTGTACAGAGAACTCACTCACATCAGTCCCTGCCCCATTGAAGCTTACAGTCTAAATTCCCTCACACACACACACACACACACACGTCAATTTTTATAGCAGCCAATTAACCTACCGGTAAGTTTTTGGAGTGTGGGAGGAAACCGGAGCACCTGGAGGAAACCCACGCAAACACGGGGAGAACATACAAACTCCACACAGATAAGGCCATGGTTGGGATTTGAACTCATGACCCCAGCACTGAGGCAGAAGTGCTAACCACTGAGCCACCGTGCTGCCCACATTTACATATTTCTGTTACACGTTTTGTTTCTTTTAATTTAAAAAAATAAATAAAAAATTAGCCTTGTTTAGTGGTGCTGAATTGATCAAGGGAACTGTTCTCTATACTGTATCTAGATAACTTGTTGTTTTTCACCGCTATTAACTAATTGCCTATAATGTAGCCGAGAGGGACGGCCAAATGTCAGGTAGTCACTACACCTAAAACTCTGCTGTTGTTGACTAACTCTTGGCAGTTCTTTTGTATTGATATACATGGGGGCATCTTCACTGGCCTCTGGGGTTTTTGTTGGCTCCGTGATCCGACTGGCTGTTGCATATTGTATAATTTCCCCTGTAGTCTTGTCTCCATCATATGGAGCCTGTGTGCTAATGTGTGTGCAGCAAGATTTATCATGAGACTTCCACCTTCCTCTGTGCGATGTAAACCCCACGTCTGTAGGATGGTCCTGGAGTACAGTGGTCGACCAGAAAACAGGTCTAGTCTCGTGAGGCAGCGGGGACTGGTTGGGTCAGGTCGAGGCCTAATCTGTCCTGATTGCCCTTTTATATTGGTCGTGCTAACGCTTCATTGGGCGCCCTCCCTTGGTACCTTAGCAGCAGGTTCCCAGCGCTTGGTTTTAGCGGACACCTCCGTTGGTCCATTAATGGAACGTATAAAAAGTGGTGGATCTGACGCCACTTCATCATTTATTTATATAGCACCGCTAATTCCGCAGCGCTGTACAGAGAACTCGCTCACATCAGTCTCTGCCCCATTGGGACTTAGTCTAAATTCCATTACACTTGTCTGAAAGGATTAGCCTACTAACCTCAACACAAGACCACTTCTGATGTAAGCCATATTATGTACATATAAAGTAACTCTTCACCGACCCCCGTCTCTTGTAAGTAATCTGCCTCTACCAGAACCCATACACCGCCCCTGTTCATAGCCAACCACCCTCTGATGTCGTCTCCCCCCTACACCCTCACCAGTAATTCCTTTGTTCTTCCCCTGTAAATCATTTTCTTTCTCCAATTATTTGCTTTGTGTCTGGACATTCCTGGGAATCCCTGCAAATTGGTCATTGACCTGCTATTGTCAAGCTGTTATTTCACGCACGGACTATATAAAAACTAGCTAGAATCAATATCCCCTCGTGGGAGACCCCCCCCCCTCATCTTTCACATTCTCCAGTGTTTTTTGCTACGTAGGGTTATGATTCTGCCTTTTATTGCAATCAGCCAATGCAAATTAAGGATTTGTATCTATGAAACTCAAACATTTGTTAGAGATTAGAATATGAATCTGGGAATCTAGTAGCCTGTACAGGTATTGACTGCAAGCTGTTATTTACAAATTCCCATTTTCTATTCTCCCTTGATTTGTAAGCTCATATTCTAGCTGAGGTCTCCATTTTGCTTGGCTACATGTAGACTGGGACTGTGGATTTGTGTTCCTCTGCTGGAAGATCCGAGCGTACCGATTCCTCTGAAGCGCTGTGCTGTGTGTTTAACATTTCTCACAGCCGTACTTATTTATTTTTTTGTCTTCCCTTGGAAGATTTACTGAGCACGCTCTGGATCCAAGGCAGGAAAACCTTTGACGTTCACAAAACGTTTGCAAGTTCCCAGCTGCTGATAGGAGGGAAATCCCAGGGTAAAGAGTCTTTGGGAGCAGCCTGACTGACAGTCTTCCTCTAGCAGAAGGAGAAGAGCTTGAGTGAGTACATTGTCTGTTCTATTCTATAGGGGGTTCCATGATCTCACAGGAGAGGCAGCTTTGTGAGTGTAACATTCATTATTCTGTAGCTATTTATGGGGGGTCTTTAAACGTTTGTCTTTTTTTGGCATGAATAATATCTTCTGACTCATGACTTGTAATTAATAGTAATAAATTCTCTGCCACCCACACACACCAATTAACCTATGAGTATGTCTTAGGACTGTGCTATGAAATGTATGCAAACACAGAGGACATAGATAGCGCCCTGGTTGTATTAGTATCCACAAACGCAGTGCTGTGAGGCAGCAGTGCTAACCACTGTGCTGCTTGCAGCTGATTTTAAGCATTGCTAAACTATACTTTTGTTTTTATGGGGGTTCTGTTGCACCCATGTAAAGTTGTTGTGATTTATACTAGCAGAATCATTAAGTGTTTTAAATCAAACACAAATTACAGCTAATTTGGTTAGTCTGCAATAGAAAATATAGCTTTACACATCCAGCCTGGTGTGATGTGGGAATTTCTGTTCTGGGAAACACCAGGAAGCTGGTTTCAGTCTCCCACTGCCGTCTTATAATCCATGCTCCGCTGAAACATCAGACTTTGAAGTTTAAGGGTTCATCTGATGACTTTTGTTTGTTTAAACGTACCCTCTTACGACTTGTGCTTAACATTTATTTGTTTGTGGTTTTTTTATTTTAAAAAAACAAATGTCCATAAACTGTATTCTCAGATTATTTTAGTTGCAGTTACAACAGTTCTCCTGTGCTTTCTGCATGTCACACCGCGGTACGGGAATCTTTCAATAACTGCAATTATTGTAAACCTGTCCCTCCTCTAATATGTTGAATTGTGGTGGTGGTGGTACACCCGGACGCCAGCACCTGCGCTCCCACAATTCTCCAATCGTTGGATGTGAACTTCTCCCAGATGTTATCAGACCAGCCACTGTTGTTAAGTGTTATAGAAATGACATCTGAGACCATTGTATTAACTCGTGAAAAATAGCCCAGGCTGTACTGTAAAATTTTAAATGTGGCGTTCACGGTTTAGAACGCTCTGGTGGAAGTAAGCCCATCAGAAAGGATTCAACTTCTTTTTAATGCACTTTTCAGGTGTCTGTGCCTGAGAATACTCATTACCAGCAGTTTGGTGTAAACAAGCCCTTAATATGATTGTGGGGTTTTTTCCGTCCATTTATGTATTTTTGCTGCAAAATGTAAAATTAGTTTTCAAACTTGGCTATACTGTATAGATATTAATGTGTCTTTCTAGAGTGCTGTGTATGTATTGTGTACAATGACAAGGCTTGGTATGTAGTGTGCATCTCTGTATATCTTCATTATTAAGTCCAGTAAGTTGATATGCATTCATTAAACTTGGAGCAGGGTTGTGGGGATTAGTTTAGTAAAGTGCATGGTCTACAGATGCTAGTCTGTAGCGGAGATTCAATTGCTGGCAACGTAGCGTGCGGACTTCATTATGACATCAGGCTGCGCACACTGCCGGTCATTACGGTAGGAATCTTTACTCGTATATTTATTTATTTTTTATTTTTTTCTTGCATCCCATGGATCTTTAGAACAACGATCTTGGTGGGTCTGATCCAAGGCAAAAAGTTAAAATTACACAATACAGAAAATCATTAATCTCCTCTGTATCTCAATGAACACTGAGCAGTTTTGCAGGTTGATGGCAAGCCTGTCATTCTGACTCTGCTATGATAAAGGGGTTTCTTTATCTTGCATCATTGAAGCTGCAATCTCTACAACCTAACTGAAGGCTGCAGAATCTTTTACCTGCCAAAATGGTATGCCCTGCTTACTAGAAATTGCAATATAGATTAACCAGGCATGGTTAAGATACAGTGTATATTGAAATAGAACACTGTATATGTTTGTGTGTACTGCATGTATTCTATACTTTTGTAGTATTGTATATTTACACTAGTACACTTTATTTTGTTTGTAGAGATTAGTGATATTAGCTTTTATGGATGTAATCCTAAGGCGTATATTGCATGTGGGGCTGGCGCAGGTGACTACAGAATTTCTTGACTGTACATGACATGTTTTGCTTACAGTGAATTCGGTAGAAGTACAGTCATATCACAAACCAGTATTGGACTCTGAAGTTTGCAGCTGGATATATGAGCACATGTTTACCCCTTAAACCCCAGTAGACTTGATTTGAGTTTCTGTGTACTTTCTAGCAAACACTCTTATTGATATGACTAAATTGCAATGTATTCTGATCCCTACATCCTGGCCAGCTACAAGACTGTTATGTGACAGTGAGGACCACTGCCTAATTAAATTTGTCTGTAATTAAATGGTTTGAATCAGTTGTCGTTTAGGGAACTTGTCAATTGGCAAACAATGAGCAATTTGATTAATAGATCTTATTGTGTTAACATGTCCTACATGTGTATGGCCAGTATTATAGGAAGTCTGGTGTGTTGAACACTTTTACCACCGTTTGAACGTCTACAGTCACCAAAACCATTTTTGCATGTTTTGTAAATATCCTTGGTAGTCTCTATATGAAGCTAGTGACCGTTTCAAATAACTCCATAACTTACTTTGGTTTTGTCGGTGTTCAGAAAGTTATGAAATGTCATTATACAGAGTCTTTTATATAATGTAAGAAATGGGATCTTGTTACAGTCACTAATGTATGTGATACATTTTGTTCTAACCAGTGGCTGAAACTTTCAGACACCTGTCGCCACAAAAGAAGCTTTTTTTTTTTTTTTTTTCTTTTCTTCCTTTGAACACCCAACTTCCTGCGTGTAAATCTATTTTACAAAACAGCAAAGAGCCTTTAAATTATGGTTCTCTAATCAGCATGTTTTTTTTTTTTTTGTTTTTGTTTTGGGGTTTTTTTCCCCCTCCTTCCCAGATTACGGTCTTCTGTCTTCCTATGGATGACGTCTGAAATGCAAACCCAAAACGTCCCTATTTTTTGTTTGTTTGTTTTCTTGCTGATTAAACCGTTATTTTAAAGGCTGAGAAAAACGAATTCTAAAAACCCATCTTCCGTCCCTCTCCTCCAACAGATGTTTGTTGGCAACCACAGTGTTGACTGAAGGATTGCCATGTTCAGAGTCTCTGCTATCATTACCAAATGTCCCCTTAGCCAGTAACATGCTGTAACAGGCTCAGTGTTTACCTGAGAAACATAGAAGCTATTCAGAGGTAATCTAAAGTAAAAATATAACACGTGAGCTGACTGATACAGGTTATTTTAGACTTGTTTTACCTGTAACACTGAATTACAACTTGTGTTCCACTGGTCTACACCTGGCAGAGGCTCCCGTGGATTTAAAATGCCAGAGCTGCTAAATTATTAGTGTCCAAATATTGTACACAGCAGTTTACGGTCCTGTAAATTAAATGGGTGCATAATTATAATGTATTCTGGATGATACTTGTGTTGCAGTCGGTGCACAGCTTAGGTGTGACTTACTGCAGCCTGGATAACCTGTGGCGCTCTGGTAGTTGTGAAGTTACATGTCCCAGCTCGCCCTGACCTAGGAGTGCAGGAACTGCAACACATTCTACTGATTGTGTAGCACAAGGGTGGTCTCATGTTTTACAGATTCTTCACATGTCAACGACCAGAGGGCAGTGTGGTAGCTTATACAATCTACTAATACTTATATTAGCAGAACATTTATACATGTGTGGCCAAAATTCATTACAATAACTGCAAGGGGTTGCTGCAAGAGGGAAAGGGTACGGTGCAGTATACATCAAATGAATACGTTGCTCGAGGTGGGAAGGGAAAGATTCTGTGGTTTCTGTGGGTATCTGTCCTCGGTCCTGTTGCATCCTTTCTCTTGTGTGTCGATGTGCTGCAGCAGACTCTTTCAGAATATTGTTGATCTAGTAAAGTTCAATATCCTTTACCACCGATTTGTACAATGTATCACCTGGTCTATAACACTGAGTAAACTACAAACCATAGCTATGAGATGATCTATCAATGAGAATTACTTCTACTTGCCAACTCTCCCGGAATGGCCGGGAGACTCACGACATTGGGGTAGGTCTCCCGGGCGAGCAGGCAAATTAAAAAAAAAAAAAATTAAAAAAATAAATATATATATATATATATAATGTATATTCTGGTAGAACTTGTGGGGTGTAAACGTCGAGCGGCCTCGGCAACATTCACAGCATACCAAACGCCTCCCAAGTTTTAGCTGGGAATGATATCAAACTACTTGTAGGTGTTAAACTGGGAAAAGGAAAAACACACTACAACGGCTTTCACATCTCTGCAGCGATTGGCTTCTAACTTGGCTTTCTGGTGAGATCCGGAGTTTTTCACCTGGTAAACTCCTAACTCTTCTCGTCACACAGAAACCTGAACATGGCCGCACGACTGAACCTCTGCAGGAGTCAGCTGAGGTCAGACAGCCAGGACTGTACACATACGCTGGATATTCTGGAAAGGGCTCCTAATCCAATTCATCTTTAGTTCAATATTGTTAAGGAGATGGAATAAGTCTGACTTTAATAACAATGTTTGGCTGAATAAAAAAAGTTGCAAAAATAATCTTGAACCTTGTATATTTTCAGTAAAAATTGTATATAAATCTGTAATATTCATCCTAGTTAGTGATTTGATCATTCTAATGTATTATAAGAACCTTGTGTGGTTTTGGTTTGTTATACTCCCGGTTGTGGGGTTTCCCTGCCAGGGAATACCCACATTTCAAGTACCCTTCCCCCTCCCTCCCCAATGTGATTACTCCAATCTTATTAATCTTCATTGGAACAAACTGCACGGTATCAATCTCCTTCTGGATGTCAAAAATAGACAGATGCTGCTCTGTTCGATGGTTTTTGTATTTACATTTTTGTATGTAACTGTTTTCCCTTTTGTAATCATTTCATAAACATTTTTACAGTTTTGGTCAACGTTCAGAATCCAAATTTAAAAAGAATGGACAGTCACAATAACGGTAATCTGTACTGGTATTGGGGCCTCCATTAGTCATTTTGTGGTGTTCTGGGTATTGTTGATCTAGCTACATATCGCTACAGACCTTTAACAAATATCCCCTATTGTCTGCCATAAGTCACAAGCTGGGAGTTGGTAAATAGTTTGTTTACTGCGCCTCGCGTGAGCCTGTGCACAATTATCTGTTGTGTTTACTGTTGGTAGTGAGAGCTAATCAAGCGGGCCCCCTGAGCATTGTGGATGTCATAGGGCCCGCTGTGACTATCTGATGGAATCTGCCTCTCCCTGGCATAACGTTGTAACCGAGAGAAGGATTCCTAGCGCAGTTTTTACTTTCTTCTAGAGGGTTTTTTGTGTATGTTTGACAATCTGTGTTATGGTATCTGTAGATTACATTTTTGAGGTAAAGATAAATTGTATAAAACTATAAATCAATTTGTATTTTGGTCACAAAGATCACATTGGAAACATCTGGGGGTAAATGTATCATACCCCGTTTTTTTTTTTCATCTCGCGGGAGATCGGCCGCCGATCTCCCGCGAGATGAAAAAAAAAACGGGGTATGATTTACCCCCAGATCTTTGACACATTGCAATTCAATATCTTCTGTTCTCTACTTCCTGGCTAGCTGAAAGACTTATTTATGTGCCACTAGTGATTGTTGCCCAATTACATTTTCCGCAATAAATCAGATTTGTCTTCGCTTAGAGAAATTGTTTAGCAATGGGCAATTCAGGTGTATGGCTTATTCAGAATTCCTTCTCCCATAGTCTACAGTCACCAAAACATGTTAATAAAGATGAGTACAGGAGAGAAGAGGGGGGGATAGGGGGAGGTTGCTACGGTCAGGGATTGACTGTAAAATGGTAAATATGAGAACTGGGTACAAGGCTGGGAAATTCTCAATGACTATGAAATGGGGGAGACATTAAAGGAAGTTTATTTAAACAATGGCTTGTTAGACGGACAAGATATTCAAGAGGGGTTTGTCCAATCTGATCAATATTTCTGAAGATATGAATGTGCTTAGAGTCTCAGGGAATGGCGTGTACTAGGAGTTGTTTAGGATGTTAATTCCAGTTATTTAAAGGATGAGTTCCCAAATCTCGGCCCAGAATGGATCAAACTTGGTGTAACCCCACCATATAAGTGTGAGGCTGGGGAGAAGATATGGATTCTGGTGGGGATCATATACCATCTATACAGTAGATTATAAGCATTCTCCTTTTATGTGGATGCAAAGGGAACAATTAAACGTTTGTCTCTATGGACCAGTCTTTGGGTTTAAAGTATGTCTTGTTCCCCTGTGGCTCGAACTCTTCTGACTCGCTTGACTGAACACCTTCAAGGAGCTGTTACATAAAGTAGAGGTCAGGCCTTTGGGGGAGGAATGAAAGGCATAAAGAGTGTAGAGTGGACAGTGGGCGGCTGGTGGCTCCCATCCCGGTGGGCGGCTGGTGGCTCCCATCCCAGTGGGCGGCTGGTAAACGTCTTAGCAGATATTGGTGGAATCTGGACTGAAGCTCAGAATGTTGGCAAATGTCCCAAAAAAGATTAGATCGGTCAAAAACTTAATTCTTGCTCACCCAAGCCATAAAAAGTGGTTGGGCTCATACCAAGAGAGAACAGAGGGTTATTACACAAAGATCATAGTCTGGCTGTGTAATCCCAAATTGTGCTAGAAAATGATACATATGGGAGTGGTCTTTTAAAGTGGTCCATTATGTACCCCTATCGGACGTAGCAATTTTATAGGCTGATCAATTTTCAGCCTATCCGTTTACAAGACGTGATGTCACTCATCTCTAGTGAATTGATTGGCTGTATTCTTTCTAATATCGATTCCACCTACAAAACGTCTTCCTCCGCTGTGTAGGTGAATGGTCCACTTTAAAGATTGCACAAACCCTGTAGTTTTTTCCCACTTGTGTACATAGTTGCATAAAATCTTTCTAGATCCGGCCAGGCCAACCTGTGGCTCTCCAGGTGTTGTGAAACTACAAGCCCCAGCATGCTTTGCTAGTAGATGGCCAGCCTACAGCTAGTATGATATGCTGGGCCTTGTAGTTTCACCTGGAGAGCCGCAGGTTGGCCGGGCCTGTTCTAGATAATCACTGTAGTACATGTAGTAGTTTAATGGCCTCTGAAATTGTCTGTTTAGCTTAGTAAGCCGTGTACCTGCAGCCAGTGTTGGTGCAGTGATTTAATGAGCTGCACAGGCTGTAATCGTGATTTGCTACATCTGTTATTTTCAGCTAGTCCTGGAAGTGACAGGCGATGTTCATCACCTGCTGCTTTACTCCATTAGTCAGGCTTATGTTCAGGTGTAATCGTCTCGGATTTGTCTGAAGGCTTTGTTCTGTGTTCCTTTTGTGTGGTAATTGTGACCTGCTCTCCGTGCATTGCACAAGCCCCCTCACGTCTCCGGTTTCCCACATTGTTCCGTGTGTCCCAACAGGCAGCTCTAATGTGGATCACAGATCAAGAATGACTGTTCTTAGGCTGCAGGTACCTGGGAAGGTCCAGGAGCTCCTTGGGCTCGCTCTCCGTAATATCCGCTGGTTATAAGGATGTTACCGGTTTATTTAAAGCAAGATTTGATCATTGTTTGTTGAATGCCTACCTAGGAAACAGACACTACTGACTACACTGTGTGTGTGTGTGTATGTATGTATGTATGTATGTATGTATGTATGTATGTATGTATGTATGTATGTATGTATGTATGTATCTATTTTTAATATATAGTTCTCCACTGCATAACAAGGAAGACAATGGAGCCACTTTATGCGTTCGATCGGGTGACTTTTTTTATATATATATATATATATATATATATATATATTTGACCCTACTGAGTTTATTGCATGAAAAAAGTACAAAATAAGGGCCCTTATCAGATGTCTAACAAAAAGCTTATTCAGATGGGCAAGTTCAGAATTGCTGTAAGAAAATTGTTCTGAAAGGCATTGCGATCAAACACAGGACATGTAAACGTTTCCTTCATTGCTAACCCCTGATTTTTAGATGTGTACATTTATCTTATATTATTTTTTTTATTTTTTTTGAGTGGTTTGCTTCGGTCATGTCAGCAAGTCCGTGTAACACACAACTACGCTCTGCTAGGAAATGAACATCTAGTTGCTATGGGTTACAGCATCTCCACCACACACGCACACACTTACCTGAATGTCTGTCTGTTTTCACAATTTGTCAGGTGTATTATGATGCCTTTCTTTGGCACCCCTCGTCGTCAAGCCTTCATTGGCAGCAGAAATGTGACTGAGTTGGTGATGGAGCATTAAGGGACCAGTAGACTGTAGAAAATTTGAGCTCCACAGCTGGCCCCCACCACAATGCCATTGTAAGGCCCGTTGCTGCTCTCAAAGACTCTCTCAACCTACAAATCTAGGTCATCATTGCAGTCGCTGTACATTAGTATGGCTGGTTTTATGATTTCAGTACTACTTTTGGTTTTAATAGTATAAATAACTGGAGTGAATAGACTAATTACACTAAATATTTCCACCATGCTTTCGTAGCAGACAGAATGTGACTGACAGCTTGGCAAACATGCTATGCAGAGATGCACTGTGTGGATTCATACAAAGTAGCTGAAACACCTGCAGAGTATTTCTTTTGACCAGTGAGATCCCATAAAAGACGGTCCTAAAAATGTGTCTAAGTGAGAAGGTAACGCTTTCCTAGCAGAGCTGCAGAGAATAATTCCGTTCTTGGGTTCACTGATTGTTTTATAAATCCAATCTCCTATAATACGTAGTACATGAAGATAACCTATGTGATGGACACTGCTATAAACTGGCACTGTGGTTTATACCCAGGATGTTTACTTCACTGCTCTTTAAATCACATTGAAAACACATGGTACAATTCTGTCCACACTGGAGAACATGTTGCTCAGTACTAGGTAACCTCTTGAATGCGTGACCAGAGCTAAAATTACACCCAGCTTGCCAGCGCTCTGCAGAGCTTGCTCCTATATTAGGCAACAGTATCCTGGTTGTGCTGAAGCCGATCCATCTTATAATTGATCATTCCCTGTAGATGGAAACATTTGGATTCCTGCTACACTCCAAGAACACGATTCTGTATCCACATGACGCTTGGACCGTAGCAATCTAACACTCCGTAGAACTAAACTAGTAGAAATAAACCCTTATATTGCAGCTCTGTGTGTGAGGTTATGCAGGTGAGAGATACATTTTATACAGACTCGCATCAGCTCTACAATGGGACCCTTTGAGAAGCATTGACAGGGCAGCGTGTAATCAGCGAAGTGGGTGGAGTTGGGGCTCATTCTCTTTAGTGTAAGCAAAACTCAAACTAAATACACATACCATATGCTAGACTTACTGTGTGTTTACAGATATTTAATTTCCTCTATAGTCCCCTTTGTAAATATCTACATGGAGCTGGCTCTCTTCTGGGCAACTATGTATATTAATAAGGGAGTAAACAGCCCATGTACCAGCAGTAGCATGCCCCGTGTGCCTCTGAGAAACGTCCTGTGTCTCTCCAGGTGTTGTGAAACTACAATACCCAGAATACCCTGGTAGGTATCTACTGGCAAAGCATGCTGGGGTTTGTGATTTTTTTTTTTTTTTTTTCATACAGAAAATTCCCCCAGCACACTGCTATTGGCAGCAAAGGAGTTTCCATTTCTACTGTAGATAAAAATGCAAAAGTTGCACACATTTGCAAATGTATGTTAAGCCACCCGCCACTCCACGGCACTTTTGCTAATAGGGTGGTCCTAACTCTAAACAGGGAGTGTCCCATATATTTGGGCCCTCCGCTACTGACACCAACATGCCTCTTAGACAAATACAGAATTGGAAGTTGCTCAATCAATTTATAGGCTCATAGCAGGTGCATGAAAGAGTTGTGTTATCCTGAAAGGACAAACGCACAGAAAATTCCCCCAGCACACTGCTATAGCCAGCAAAGGAGCTGCCATTTCTACTGGGGGAATTTTCTGTGTGTGTGTGTTCCTATCAGGATAACCCCACCCTTTCATGCACCTGCTATGAGCCTATAAATTGATTGAGCAACTTCCACTTTTGTGTTTGTGATTTTCATATCGCCAGGAGAGATGCCGGTTGTCCTGACCTGCGCTAGACAGTAGTCCAGGTTTAAAGGCTGGCTCCTGATTGGAACTTTGCTGCATGACCTTTAGCTCACTGACAGTCACTTGACAGAGGCCCGTAGGTCCCACTTAATAGTTTTTGGGTTCTTTGTGATTTCATGGAGCATTATATGCAGATTTTCTGGTGAGTTTGTTAGGACGTTACTCCTGGGAAGATTGGCCACTGTGTTCATTGTTCTCAGTTTTTTGTGTTTGTTTTGGTTTTTAAATAATTGTTCTTCTTTTAGAACGATGGACTGAATTGTTTACAAAGGACTATATGGCCAATTCTAGACTGATGAAAATCTACAATTGCTTTAGACATTGTTGCTGGGAAACTTTTTTCCTCGGCAAGGTGTTAACACAAACCTGAATGCTTATAACCAAACTACCAAATGTTCTGTGTGTATATAGGTATTAGTGCTTCCTGATGATCAATTAATAACATGCAATTGATTTTACTTCATCTGGCTCAAACTTGCAATCACATTTAACGGATATTAAATTGATCGCATTTTAGAACTTGAGGATTAGATGATTGTCTTGAAATTGGATGGAGTTTTTTTGTTTTTTTATGACACAGGTAGGAAAACCTTTGACTCATCTCATAATTTTTCATCCGCATCCAAATCACTGCGTAAGATTGGTTTCGTTTTTCTAGTGACTCTTTTTTTTTTTTTTTTTTTTTTTTTTTGTACCTTTGATATTTAGGACGCGGCAGTAATTCTTGCAGTCGGCCCGCTGAGTAACACCGTTGTAAGTGTTCACTGATTCAAGTTCCACAACTCGATACTAAGTAATTGGCACTTTCATAAATGAAAACAAGGTTACTGCAGTCATGGCGACAAACACGCCGTTGTCACAGAGGGCTGTGGGATGATTTCTCTAGTGGAGGCTGCCTTGCACTTGGTCTCGTGTTCCCTTGACATGTACAAACTTTATCCCAGCTCTGCAACTTTATGTAACTGATCTTCACGTTGTTTTGGTCTCTGTGTTTTTTTTGCTTCTGAAGAAATCCAGAAAAGTCAAGTAACTCACAAGTTCTTGTGGTGTTTCCTTGTAATGGTTACTTGTGGCACTGGCTGCTATGGGAGCTTCCTGGTTATATGCAAAATAAGTAGATAATTATAGGAAATCCACTTCTGTAGCATACAGTGATCTAGTGAAAAGTTTTTGTAGCAGTTTATTTTTTCAGTGATTTGGTCCCTTCATTTAGGCACAAACTTCAAGATATCAACTTTGTAGAGGATTTGGGAAGCGGGTAATGGGCGTTTTTCCAATGGGTTCTTTCAGTGACTTTGCAGCAAAATATAACTGCTATTATGTTTGCAATTATTTATATACAGTTTATTGCTTAGGAACATACATCTTATCTGGTCCTAGTCCTCTTGGTGGGAGGATGGAAGTAGAACGCCTTATCCTGCCGTGGATCTGTTGCCACGGGTTACAGGGCATCTCCAGGATGGCATTATTGGATTTTCCCAGCTGTATACGTCCGATATCTCGGTTACTCAGATCAAATGAAAATCTTTTCTACCTTGGTCGTGTCTCGGAGTTATCTCACCCCCGTAGTACCTGCTAGTTGCTATGGCAACAGTCTTGGTGCTGACAGCGTGCAGTGATATCGTCGTGCAGGGATTGTGACTGTATAATACAACTCGCTGTTCCGTTAATATTGTGTTTTCAATAAGACCATTAAAAACTGCTGGTCTCTCACTGAATGCTGAGAGCCAACGCCTGCGGAGGAGGTAACACAAAATGGGAGATTGACGTGGGAGGGGGAACAGGCAGACCCAAGGCTGCACCGCTGTGAGTTACCCATAGCAACCAAATTAAACAATGTTACTCCTCATGAGGCCAAATACTACTGAATCTTCTAAATTAACCTCTTGAGTCACATGTTGTATTAGAATATAACTGTTTTTTGGTACTTTTTATATGTAATGGAAGCCATGTATATTGAAATTGGGATTATCCTGCTGGCTACTGAATTATAGATTGTTTTGACCCACACAATCAGGTTTTTTTTTTTTTAAATTAATGGGCAATTGCGCTGCATCATCTTAATTGGGTTAGGTTTTTCCCTAAATATTTTCATATCCAATATGACCATATTGAGCAATAAACGATGAGACAACAAATTCCTAGGACTACTGCACACTGTCCCAGTTAAGGTATGTTCCGTGTATAGTGGACAATCTTAAACTGTTTTGTGTAGGGATTAATGATCCCAATGTCAGGCATTGCATTCACTGCAGACTGAGCGCTGGTTGAATGTGGGATCTAGCGCTTTTATGTGGATTAGCTGACCGCAGACAAATGTGAATAAATACAGTAATCTCCTCTGGGGTGCACTTGCCCAATGCTGTGGGGGCCTTTGAGGGGAGGTGTCCTGGTGGTCGCCCTCTCTGAGACCTAATAGCAGTCGCACACCCTGCCACCCCCCTTATTATTATGCCCCATTATCAGTTTGGCCTTTACGTGCCAACAATAACTGGGTGAGTACTGCTCTAATACACCCTGTCCTCCATTTTATTTTATTAATTTTTTTTTTATTATAAGGAGTCCTCCAGCGACCTTTGTAGGCCGTATGATGTCTGAGATCATGGTTAAGAGTAAGAAAAGGAAAAAAAATGCTGAAATACATGGCAATAAATTAATCCTGGTTTCTATGGTATACAGCACCTTTTTTCTGTGCACCAGATGTCAATGTCGCCATGTGAGCGATCCACTGTTTGCTTAATCTGAGGGTCCTTTGTGGAAGGGGGTGCAAAGGAAAGTGTTAAGGTGCTGTAACAAATACAAACCAATCAGGTTTGCACTGGTGCAGTCTGGTTGCTATGGTTGCACCATTGTTTTGGGCAGTTCCCATAAATGTGCTCAATCTCCAAGTTTTCCTTTCTGGATAACAGGCTGACTTTTTTTTTTTTTTTTTTCCCCTCCCCTGTAAACGTTATGAATTCATGGCCACCGTTTATTCGTGAAGTTTAGCGCTTCGGAATACAATAGAAGGCAGCATTCCTGGCTTACTGTGCTGCATACTGAATGTATGAATAAGTTTATCTATGTTGCCCTGAGTCATACAATCCTGCAAGTAACCTGGATCAACAAGACAGCCTGGGAGAGGAGGTGGAGGAGGAAGGAAAGCGTATTTGTGCAGGGATTAGTTACTCTAAGAGTATTAGAAGTACATTTGTGTGTGTGTGACATTAGCTGTTCAGCATTGTCAGTATCATGTGGTTGGAGGGGAGGCAGCTGTGACCGGTTCCATAGCTCAAAAATACTCCTTCACTTCCACCCTCTCTCGTTCTGTGTGTGCAGCCACTTGTCCCGCAGCGTTCTCAGGTTCGTATGTGAAATCTCTTCTCCTCTTCTGCTGGTATGTGGTGTTCTGGGGTTTCTGACACTGTGTGAGCTTTGTTGCCCAATCCAGCAGGTTTTATACGTATCTGTGTGGGCTGATTCTGATACAGGCATAGGAGAGAGTTATGTGGAACAGATTTTGGGAGCCAGAGAAGAGGAAATCTCTTATGGATGTAAGCTGCTGGGATTTCTGCTGGCATTCTGGGACTAGAAACATAGGCACGGACGGTTATTATGTTTGTGCTATGCTCAGGTTAAATGAGAGTTCGTGAGAGATTGACACCACCTTTTGTTCAGGTAAAGGTATTTGTACAGGTACAGGGGGGACTTGGCTGTCAACGTGGATTTGCTGTTTTTTTTATTTATTTATCTGAAAAGGATGGCAGTCTTTTTGTTGCAATTTAAACAGCTCTGTGTTTAAATTGCAACAAAAATTGTCTCTATATATATATATATATATATATATATATATATATATATATTATACACACTCTCCCCACAAGCAGGTAACTTCAACTTGTTGTGAGCTAGTTATGCAAGATTGTAGTTCATTATACATGAAGCATTGTGCTAGATGTTTTGAAAAAAAAAAAAAGAATCTCTATTACAGTAGCAATATTCGTGGTCTGTATTTGGGGTCAAGTTAATAAATACACATGACAACTTCTCTTAAAATGTATTCATCAAGGTTTTCACTCTATGCATGTGCAACTACACAGTCCAACTTATGTATCCTGACCATTAAACAAAAGTGAAATTATATGTTCAGCTTTCAATAAATGATGTATAATCGGTGTGTTCTGACATAATACACAGGGTTTCCTAACAATGCAGTGATGATGCATTCTGTAAATGATCATTATTCCCTAGTATTTATGCTGTATAGTATTGTAATGATCTTGGTCCTGTATTGTGGTCATGTTGTGTGCTACTGTGTCCTCTGATACACCTGCCCATGTTACATAACACATCTCTGATTTCACGGGCGATAACTGTTCTCCTAGCTGAGTACGGATGTACACGACTCTTTACTGCTGTTCAGCTCCCACATCATAGAACATAACGGTCTAGTGATCGGTGCTGCATCAGCTGACGATCAGATGTTATACATCTGGCTCCTATTTATGATTTACAAACGGTAAAGTCCCCTTTAAGGACCGGTAGTGGCAGAAAATAAGCTTTTCTGGTTCCAAATCTCAATTTCAACTATATTGGGTTTTTTTTCCTTAGACATCAACATAAGCGCATTGTACTGTATAAGGCTGCATCTTGGCAACCAGTCCAGGCCACAAGAGTTGTTTCACTGTTACTTTGTTTCTATCCCGGAATTGTTACATTTTCTAGGGACACAATGTAGAGTCTGACCATGTGACGTGGTTCTACAGACATGAGTCTCTCCCATAGAGCGTGAAACCTCACTTCCTAATAATCCTCTTATCTGAATGTACAGTGTGCAGCGTGTAATGTAACTAAATGTTCTCGCCCTGAAGCCCTTCACTGCTGGAGGGGGTAAGAATGAAATCTCTGCCTTTCCAAGAAAGCCTTTAGTTACCTTACTGACGCTCATACAATATTGCTTTTCTGACATGCAGCATCAAATACCCGGAGCTTCACTGCCTGGAGTCCTACACTTCAAGAACTGTGTAGGTGCCCGAAGATATCTGCTTTGTTGGCAGGTTTTAGACATCAGATTTTGCCTTTGAGCCGCCTCCAGGCCTTGAGCAGACAGCATCTGACGGGTATTACTTGGGGTCCAGCCTGTAGCCGTTTCTTGGTTCTAAACTGTCTGCTTCTATCCTTGTTTTCCTTCACTTTATATTTAGATTCTGCTGGTTTTTTACATCCACTATAATACTCCTAATTCAAAAGTGCCTTTTTTATTAAATTTAAATTTAATTTGAGATTAAATCGTTTATCGTTTATAATATGTTTAGAAGGAAAATTTTGCCTTATTAAGAAAGTGAAATGTACATGATGTGTCTTGTTTTATATTAATACAGCCACCTATATACCACAGTGAAGTTTACTACAGATTATTTTGCCATTAACTGGAAACGAAGTGTGCCTCTCAAACCCCCCCCCCCCCCCCCTTCCTCATGCCTCTCAACCACCCTCCCCCACCCTTCCTCATGCCTCTCAACCACCCTTCCTCGTACCTCTCAACCACCCTTCCTCGTACCTCTCAACCACCCTCCCCCCCCCTTCCTCATGCCTCTCAACCACCCTCCCCCCCCCTTCCTCATGCCTCTCAACCACCCTCCCCCCCCTTCCTCATGCCTCTCAACCACCCTTCCCCCCCCTTCCTCGTGCCTCTCAACCACCCTTCCCCCCCCCTTCCTCGTGCCTCTCAACCACCCTTCCCCCCCCCTTCCTCGTGCCTCTCAACCACCCTTCCCCCCCCCCTTCCTCGTGCCTCTCAACCACCCTTCCCCCCCCTTCCTCATGCCTCTCAACCACCCTTCCCCCCCCCCTTCCTCGTGCCTCTCAACCACCCTTCCCCCCCTTCCTCGTGCCTCTCAAACCCCCCCTTCCTCGTGCCTCTCAACCACCCTCCCCCACCAACCTTCCTCGTGCCTCTCAACCACCCTCCCCCCCCCCCCCCCCTTCCTCGTGCCTCTCAACCACCCTCCCCCCCCCCCCCCTTCCTCGTGCCTCTCAACCACCCCCCCTTTCTCATGCCTCTCGCACCACCCACCCCATCATTTTATGTATGTTAGCTGTGCCCACTTCAGTGTTATATTGAGACCATTGGCCTTCTCTTGCTCTAGGCAGGTGCCACTGGCCGCCTACAGATACCTCTAAGTGGAGCAGAATCTAATATAAACAGCATCTCATGTAAACACGTCCCTGTAATATAGCTGCCATCAGCACTGTGGTAAATCTGCTGGGTCAGTAGTCCAAGATCAAAGGACAGTGACTCATCCGTTCCTGGTTTACAGGGTTGCTCCCTGGCCATTGTATCTGTCCTGCTAATAATAGTAAGACGTGTGGCTCTTCTCTCCAGGATGACATAACCTGGGGTGGTATCCTCCAATTGTTCTACAGTCACCCACTTGTCAGTCATGTGATGAGCATGCGCTCAGTGCCTTCATGTGATCAGGAACGCTGATAGGACAAGGTGACTGGTGCAGCTGTTGTGCTGTAACTGGGATCACAGCCGCAAAGCTGGCGAACAGCTCTGCCTGGTGCAGGAAACTAGCTGCAAATGATAACTACTGGGCAGACGGTCACACTGCCCTGTACAGACCGTTTGTGCTGTTTTTATACCTCACTTTCTGAAGTAGAATGTGGGACAGTGGCTTAAATTTAGTGATGGACTCTTTCAAATCAAGTTAGGTTTTATTTTTATCCTGTAAGATGTGTGAAAAGTCTGACACAGATGCTAAATTCAACAAATACAATGAAAGCCAGTGACAGACAGAACATACATTCTACAGTATAGTTCCTGGGGGAGAACAACCTGCGGTGTTAAAATGATGATCACAGCCTCACACTGGGAAACTACAAGTCTCAGCAGTGCCCTGACAATCACAGGATGGCTTAGTATATTTTAGACAAACAGTCAGACATGTTACTCCCACCTGAGATGCTGTGCTCAAGAGATAATATTTAATATTTGTCCTTTCCGACCAAAAAATTTGTCTACAAACTTGTTACATTGGAGTTTCTTGCTGATATTTCATTGTATCCATTAACATTTAAATATTAGTATGCTGAAATGACCACTATTTAAATAGTGGTGTCATACAAGTAGTTTTTTTTGTTTTTTTTTCCCCCCCCATTTTCCTTCTAGAATTGTATTATGGGGGCAATAAGCACTCCTGCTTGATATAAAGACTTTGTTGTGGAGGACAGAAAGACATACTTGCCTACTTTTAGGCGCTGAAGTCTGGAAGATCCCGGACAGAGGGCGTGACTAGAGGGCGGGAGGGGCGGGGCATGGTGAATTGCGTAATTTTGGCCCCATCCCCCACGTTGGAAATGATGTTTTGATGCGGGGGGTGGGGACAAAATGACGTGGTTCACAGTGAATCGCTGTATTTTGGCCAGGTATATGCCAGATGCGGGAGACTTGCCTGCTCTCCCGGGAGTCCGACCCAGATTTCAGGAGTCTCCCGGACATTCCGGGAGAGTTGGCAAGTATGCAGAAAGATGGCACAAAATATCCAGTGACAGTTGCAGGAGGGCTTGTACACACCAATAAGCTAGTCATGTGGAGGTGTATAGCCTATGTTTATATGATAGAATAATAGTCTTGCATATAAATTGCAGATTACTGCTTTAATGTATAAATAAATGTACTATTAGTGCTGCTACTAAAATATGTTTCTTCCCTTACAGTTCTGAATACTGAGATATATGGAGCCGCTGAGAAATACCTTTGAATACTGCCACGCACAACACCACCTCTCCGCATGAGATACACGCTTCAGCGGTCACTCCGGAGCCGAGTTGCCGTCGGCGGGAATAACCATTAGAGGCCTCTGTGCTCGGATCTTCTTGAGCGAAAGACTCTTCTGTCCGCGGAACCCTGTTCTCTCCTCACAGTCCGTCCCGAATGTAAAATTCACAGTTTACCCAGATGGGGTAACGTGATTGGTCCAGTTTTATCATCTGATTTGCCTCTAAACTGCCAGGACATTTTTTTTTTCTACTGTAAGGAAGGGAAACTCTTCGAGGAATAGGCAACGGTCATTGGAGGAAGGAAGTCTGGACACCGTACCCTGCTGAGCCTACCACACACAGCCAATCAGTTTGTCGTGTTTTGGGGGGGTGTTTTTTGTTCATATTTTGCACAATATTTGTGACGTTTTTTGTACATTTTTTAGCTCACTGTTTGTATCTTTGCTGCATCGCCATGGCTCGGATAAATCGCCCAGCTCCGGTGGAAGTTTGCTATAAAAACATGCGGTTCTTGATCACCCATAACCCCACCAACGCTACGATGAATACCTTCATCGAGGTGAGTGCAGTTATTTGATGTTGTCAGTGATAGGTCTACAGCTCTAGAGTGTTGAATAATTAAAGAGGTTTCTGACCTTGAACCAAGTCTATAAAGGGACACATTGAGTTACTCTGCATTCCGGGTGACCTAAAATGTCCACTTCTTAGGGTGTTTTTTTGTTTTTTTTTTTGGGGGTTTTTTGGTCATCGCCAGCAAAGTCCCCCCCCCCCCCCCTTCCCATTTGTCTGCCCTTGTTCCTGTTGGCATTTCCTTGGTGCACTGGTAAACCAGTGGGCTGTTATGCCACCTCGAAGTGTTCACGTTTCACACAAACCTGGTGGTGAGCTGTGGATTAGGGGTGCTGTAATGCTGTATATTGTGTGCTATCGTCCGTTCTTGTTTTGAAGCGGAGACCATAGATTAGCAGAATGGTGACTTCCTAACTGTTTCTAAACCAACGTTGTGGCTTCTCCCTGGCATGACTTTTTATTGCAGCCCTTTTGAAGGGGGCCTGCCAGGGCAGGGGAGTCCACCATCCAACACCTAGACGGAGGCTCTCCTGGTGTTGTGAAACTACAAGCCCCAGCATGCCCTACTAGCGCTTGGCTGGCTATCTCCTGGCAGTGCATGCTGGGGCTTGTAGTTTCACAACACCTGGAGCGCCAAAGGTTGGCCAGGACTTGTTTTAGGAGATATTGTCTAAGGTATCGCAGATTAAATTAGACTGTAAGATTAACTTGATCCTTACACTTCATTAGCCCAAGTTCTGTCGTTAACACTAGACCATTAGGGTAAGGCCAGAATGTAAACATGACTAAAGTTAGAGGTTTGGTGGTCACATTGTGGCCTCACCACACTGGGGCCCTGGGTTATAATCCAACCAGGGCGGTGTCTGTGTGGAGATTCTACGTTCTCCCCGTCTTTCTGTGGGTGTCCTCTGCATGGTACAGAATGGCCCTAGTGTGTGTCGGTGTAACTAGTAGGAAAAATAGATTGTGAGCTCAACTGGTGCAGTGACCAGCGGTATGAATCAATGCAGTCTTAGAATAAGGATACAGCTGCGAGTCGACACTCAGAAGGTGCGCGGTGGTGGTCTACCCCTGGGCCGACTGATACTAATAAAGACGCCATAATCGCTATGCAGAAGGTTCTGCAGTGGCTGAAGCTGGCGATCTAGAAAAAGGGAATAGTAGAAGTCTGTTTTTAATGTCTCCTTTCTCAGGGAAACTTTTTGAACTTTATTTTTTTTATATGTAAAAAATCAAAATGATTCCTGGGAATAGCTGTTTGTCCTTTTGGGTTTAAATGTTGGTTTTACTAGTTATCTGAGTATTAAAATGTGATGGGATCCCTGGAGCATACTGGAATCCTCCGGATGTATAGTCCAGGATGTATATTATGCTGGTGGCCTCTGTAAGTAGAAGATCTTTATACAGTTGGTCTATCCCAGCTATCTCTCTGCATCGCATACATCTCTGGATACGTGTGATAGTCAGATGAAGGGCTGTCTAACTGGGAGAACATTACAAGCCAAATAAGTGTAGATGGTGATGGCAGTCCCTTCAAAATATGTACATACCCTCCTGCGACTTGTGCTGATTAGTTTCCTGTAACAGTGCTTTTCATCCACGCTTATAGATTGTGTTTCTGTTGGGCTGAGATATAATTTTATCCAGAGTCTGTCTGCTCATAATGAAGGTGGAAAGGAAAGTCCCAGGTCACCTAAACAGAGGTACAGCCATCCTGAAAATGCCACTTATCAATTCCCTAGGAAACGGTGACGCCCCTGTAGCGATGGGTTGAATTCTCGTGTATCTGCGCAGCCCACAGACTGCCAGGCTCCTCCCATTGCTGTGTCTTTGTCACTGGTTCCTGCTGTAATGATTGGCTGCATTCTCGGGAATATTGGCCCCGCCCACAGAATGTGTAGACAAGAGGTACTTTAAAAACCCAGTATCTCCTCCAGTACTGTAATAACTATTGTTCATAACACTCCTGAAAGGACTTGTCACCGTGTCTACAGCCAGCACTTGGCAGGCTCTGCATGGAGCTATTTTTGTGCAGCCTGCGTAAACTGGTATCGGCTGAAATCCCCTCGTAATATCTAAAGGATTTTTCCAAATACAGCTTTGCTCTATTGGAAGTTTGGGAACCTAAACTTATGAGGGCTAAAAATAAATTGCATTTGGATCACACAATAAGAGTCCAAATTATCATCCAGGCGGGTCAACATGTTATACAATTTAATCTTGCTGTGTTTACATTTACACTTCATTTTAACCCCTTATAGAAGTGTAAACTTTAAAAAAGGCACTTTTTTTCCTCTACATGCACCAGATTGATGTGTAAGTCTTGGCGGCTCTTGTGAATAACGACGGACAGTTAAATATAAGAAAGGGGGCTGATAAAAGTATCCCAATGTTTTTTAGAACAAACTTGTTTACAAGCTACGGCTTAGTTACTCCAGCCGTGTGTTCCAGAGATCGCAGCCTCTCGGGACATGTAGCATTTTATTTGCATTTCCCCAGGGTACCAAACACACCAGCGGGGAATTGGTTAATGGCTGCACTATGGAAAGAGCACGATTTGCGTGTGTTCTTGGTGAATGCAAATTTTCATGTCCGTATATTCTCGTCTGTGTTTGTTAACAGCTTATCTGGCCCGAGAAACCGCATGTGCTCTGATAATCCTTCAATACACTTAGATCAAGAGTCTCTGAACCTGCTGATCCAATATAAAATAGCATTGTGACCGGTCTGTAGGGGGCAGAAGGGTAACAGGATGTTCTACCTGCTCAATTTATCTGGGTTCTTTCTTGCTGTCCGTATCCGACTTACTGACCGCTCCTACTGGTGTCACTTTACCACCAGGCACCGAATGCCAACTGCACAATAGTTGTAGGAGAATCTCGCTGCCACCACCAGACTCCTTCATAGCACCTAGAACCGCTTACTTCTGAGTAACTTGTACAGCTGCTACATCGCCTCTTTACTGTAGGTTGGCTGGCAGCTGATGAAAGCTTACCATGGATCAGGACTGCTGGGTGGCGGGGCAGAGCATTGACACACTGGGTTCAACACAGGACAGCCAGGAAACGGATTAGAGTGTAAGCTCTTATCTGTTGGTCACAGGATATAGCCGGTAATAGGCGTCGGGCAGAATCTTCAAGCAGTGATGTTTTATTTGCAACAAGGGGTCATTACAAGGACCATTACACACTAGGTGGAGGTACTAGTGATCAGAAGTATTACATTACATGGTCAAACAGTGCTCTTTATATATTGTTCCTGACTCGCATGTTGGCGAGGTAAACCAGTGTCCTTTCCTATCTGGCACCATATATCAGTGGTTATCATCCGGATGTAATATGTTCTTTAAATTTGGATTAAAATGCAATTTAAACTTAACAAAATTTACATCAATCTGTGATCTACTAAATTACTTGCTGTTAGACTTTCACAATCAGGCTATTAGCATGGTATTTTTTGTCTTTCTTACAAAAACACATTTTCTCCAACATATGTCTATTGCATCAGAATTGGATACATTTCTAAAACACAAATCAGTACATTTGCAATTATATACATTCCTGCACTGAGTAGAAAGGTGACATAAATGTGAACTAATCAGATTTCTGGGACTGCAGAAATAGCTGATGTTTTAAAGTCCATGTAAATGTTGTGTTTGGGTGAAAGTAACCTATTGTGTCGATCAGAGCCTTGATTGAGGCTGTAATGAGACAATGCAGCAAGCCCTTCGTTCTTACGATCTGTGTTTGTCCTCTTAGGATCTGAAGAAGTACGGAGCCACCACGGTGGTAAGAGTGTGTGAAGTCACCTACGATAAGACTCCTCTGGAGAAGGATGGCATCACCGTCATGGTAAGTTACCTCTACCAGCTCTGGTGGCTGTAACTGGGCGGCACGGGATTGAATAGCGATGTTTGATCTGAAAACTGTTGGTCTTCCCCATTTATTTATTTTATTTTAAATCTGGAATCGACGTCGGTCACCTTTTTCTGTTCGTTTATTCCTCGTCAGAAGTCTCCCAAGTTATACCCTGGTAAAACCAGTGAGTGGGACCAACACACCCCTAAATCTAAAAGGACTGAAAACCAACCAAATGCTGCTTTTTTATTTAAAAAAAAAAATTGAGAAAAATATTCCATTTTCCTGTCCAAAAACTGCACCTTCTGGTAACCCGTAACATCTCACACGTGGCAGGTCTTCATGTACAATGTAAAGTTGCCATTTATTTATTTTTTTATTTTTTTTATTTTATTTTTTTCTATTTTTCTAATATTTATATTCAGTACTTGATATTGTTTTTTATTCTAGGACGTTACCTCTTTTCTGTGCCGTGATCACTGCTTAATTACAGATGCATTATTTGCATTCTCTTTCCCAGAATCTTTATCCCCTGCTATAATCTTCCTGTAAATCTAATTGACAGAGTGATGATCTCAGTGTCTGGGAGACCTGACCTTATGACAAGGGAATAGGTGGCAGCATTGGGGGGCAGAGTATATTGTCATTGGGGTGTGGCTGGGGCGGTAAAGGGCTGAGAAGCCACCCTGGGGTGTTCTTATAGTCTTAGATTATCTCTGCCCAGTCTGTCTAGTGTGTGTGTATGTGTATATAATTATATTCCTTTGAGCTACACTATATGGACAAAAGTATTTGGCCACACCTGTTAATTATTGAATTGAGGTGTTTCAGTCAGACTTGTTGCCAGAGGTGTATAACATCCAGCACCTAGCAATGCAGTCTCCATTTGCAAACATTTGTGTTACAAAATGGGTGGTTCTGAAGAGCTCACTGACTACATGCATGGTACTGTGATAGGATGCCACCTTTTGTGTTTGCGTGGGTTTCCTCCGGGTGCTCCAGTTTCCTCCCACACTCCAAAAACAGACTAGTAGGTTAATTGGCTGCTATCAAAATTGACCCTAGTCTCTCTTCCCCCCTCTCTCTCTCTCTGTCTGTGTGTATATTAGGGAATTTAGACTGTAAGCTCCAATGGGGCAGGGACTGATGTGAGTGAGTTCTCTGTACAGCGCTGCGGAATCTGTGGCGCTATATAAATAAATGATGATGATAAGACTATTTGTGAAATTTCATCCCTGCTGGATATTCCACAATCAACTGTAAGTGATACTATTATAAAGTGGAAGCGTTTAGGAACAACAGCAACTCAGCCACAAAGTGGAAGACCACGTAAAATCACAGAGCGAGTTCAAAGACTGCTAAGGGGCATGGTGTGTAAAAGTCGCCAACTCTCTAATTCCGTAGCTAAAGTTGCGAACTTCCACTGGCATTAATGTAAGCACAAAAACTTGTGCAGCGGCAGCTTATTGGAATGAGTTTCCATGGCCGAGCAGCTGCATGTAGCCTCACATCACCAAGACCGATGCCAAGCGTCAGATGGAGTGGTGTGAAGCTCGCCCACACTGGACTGTGGAGCAGTGGAAACGTGTTCTGTGGAGTGACGAATCACGGTCCTCTGTTTGACGGTTAGATGGGCGAGTCTGGGCTTGGCGGATGCCGGGAGAACGTTACCTGTCTGACTGCATTATGCCAACTGTGAAGTTTGGAGAAGGGATAATGCTATTGGGTAGTTTTTTTTAGGGTTTGTGCTAGACCCCTTATCTCCAGTGAAGGGCAATCTTAATGCTTCAGCATACCGAGTAATTTCCAACTTTGTGGCAACAGTTTGGGGAAGGCCCTTTTCTATTCCAACATGATTGTGCTCCAGTGAACAAAGCAAGGACTACAAAGACACAGTTTGAGTTCAGTGTGGAAGAACTTGGACAAGAAGGCCAGGCTCACAATCTCCGTTCAACATCCGTGCCTGACCTCATAAATGCTCTCCAGAATAAATATCTTGTGGAAAGCCTTCCAGGAAGAGTGGAAACTGTTATTGCTGCAAAAGGGGGACTGAGTGCATATTGAAGTATATATATTTGAATACAAGATCATTCATTACAGTCCCTGTTGGTGTAATGGTCAAGCGTCTGAATACTTTTGTCTATATAATGTATGTAATAAAAATGTTGTCTCAGTCCCTTTTCATGCTGCCTTGTGATATGACACCATTGGTGCCAGAGAGAGAGTTAGTCCGTTCTCTGCCAGTCCGTACTGCTCTGTAGTGATAGCCGGATCGCACAGTCTGCACTTGGGTAGTGAAAGTTAATATTTGTCTTTCCTGGCACTGTTGGGCACCTGAAAGGAAGCTTTCGTGCCAGCATTTAAGGCCTTATGATGATTTTGCAAAGCCAGTCCACATGCAAATTTATTAATTCCTGAATGGTAGGCAGTGCCAATGTAGAGCCTTACTGTCCTATGCCAGTGCTAGTTTGTGTATGTTTCAGTGCCAGTATACCCATCTCTTTACAGTAGGCTGGTGCCAACAACCAAGGATACCGTTATGGCCTTGAGGTAATGGCACCCTTCGGAGGATAGGATGCCAGTCTGCTTCTGTGTAATGCCAGGATGCCGTAGTAGCAGTGCCAGCGTGTGTTGTAGTTTTTGTTCCAGCCTGTGTTGTTTTATAAAGGTGCCTGTAACGCTGCCATAGTGGCAGTGCCAGACTCCCTCTTGATGGGATATTTTCCGGTCTGTTGCCCTTCAGTGTAGGGATGCCAGGCTCCGTCTAGCAGCGTGCTTTTATAATCCTTTTGTTGCTATTGCACCCTCCAACGTGCATTATGCCTCTGAATACACTCTCTGCGGAGCGGGCGCCCTTAGAACATCAAGTACTCGTATTACGCTCGAAGCACCTCAATTATTGGCAAAAGTTGATGAAAAGACAACAATTTTTTTTATTTCCTCACCAGCTCATGACATGGCTTCTAAACTGACATCAAACACCCTTATCTGTCGGTCGCTGCGTGTTTACAATGCGCTATTAATAGTTGACCTTGCTGGAGTGTTGGCGTTATGTGCTATATTTCTCCCTCTAATGAGACTCTGTAGCTTCAAAGCTGTGAATAATCTGTGTTTCCTGCTCCGTTTTTGTGTCTGAGGGTTTACAAATATATTGTCACATGTTGAGGGGTTATATTGTCATTTAGCAAGACTTTTTATGTTTTCTTTTTTTTACTGTAATGTTTGTGTACCCTCAGTTATGTCACTAGCTCCTGATGAGTTTATAGTCTACATTATGCGTATTGGAGTGAAGTGTATATTAAGCTGGCTTAATGTAGCACCTGAGTAACCAGATGACAGCAGTTGCCCGCCCACGTGGTTACATTTCTCGTCAGTCTGGTTCAGCAGCTGTGCCGATCAGCTGAGTATGTAGGCAGCTTTGTATGCAGCTGTGGCAGTTTCTGTAATCTGCCCTACTTTCTATTTACACAGGTAGGGCACAATGTTCTGTTTCTCTAGAGTAGATGTGCAGTAAAGGCTGTCTCTCATCCACTCTCGTTACCTGCTCCCAATCCTGGGCCTTTTTTCTGGCTGCACCTACTTTTTGGCATTTCCTCCCTCTCACAAAGTAAGACTTTCCTCTAGTCTTCAAACCTTCAAACGTTCTCTGAAAACCCACCTCTTCGGGGAAGGTTATAAAAATCCTCAACCCTAGGGTACCATAGTTCTACCCTTTACACAGTTCACACAAGACAAAAACCCTCTGACCCCCTGACCAACATTGCTGTGTGACTGATCAGGTAGCCCACTAAGCACTTTACTTTGCTGCATATCGCATATTGATCGAGCCAGATTGCACTTTCCCTCATGCATCAAACGCCCATTGTCCTATAGATTGTAAGCTTTTGGGGAGCGCTCTTAAGCTGGGTACACACTACAGAAATTTCAACCAACTTTTTATGCCGAGCGATTTTACATGCAATCGATGTTCCGATCGCTCGGTCCATGGACTGCATACACACTAGCCTTGTTTAGGATGATAAAGGGAAGAGCGAACGTCACTTTAGCGACTTTTTACAGCCATATTGTCGTGAGCAATGACTGTAATTTCGTACTCACTATTGTGGATTGGTCGGAAGTTTATACACACTACACAACGGAAACGAGATTGGAACGAAAATATTAAACGGTACGACCAACCAAACAAGGCGACAATCGTCCATTTGGGTAGACTTTCGACCATCGTGTCACTGCACACACTGACCCGACTTTTGAATGAGCGGTCGTATGTCGGCTGATTGAGCCGATTATTGGATGAAAACTGTGTAGTGTGTACCCAGCTTTACCTCCCTACCCAGTATAATTTTATTACTGTTTGTTCACAATTGGAAAGTGCTACAGACTATGCTGGCGCTATATGAATTAATGACGATAATAATGGCTTTTTATCTCTGTGTTCTGTACATTACACAAAGGAAGATTCAGACCTTATTTATCTGCCCTGATACCTTTTTGAAGAGAGAACCCCAGGTGTTTTGGTATTTAAGAATGCGGCTCCCTTCATTGTCTTTATCTGAATCCTGCATTGTGGGAGGAGGGCTCATTATTTGTAAATAATTCACTGTCCAGGCTGAGCAGACAATGAGCAGCCAGGATGTCATCATGAGATTGAACTGTGTGTGAAGTGTAGATGCCTGAATAATGCCTACACCCCAGGCCCTTAAGGGTTAATATACCCCATTTATAATCTGTATTTGCCTTGTTTACCAGGTGCCCGAGGTGTCTAAACATTTTTGTTACCCCCCCTAATGGTTGTAATTGTAGAGTCACCACTACCTAATATCTGTAAAGCGTTTACCAAGTGTCTCCTAATGACGGCTCAGTGGTCAATGATTGGCAGATCTCTCATTGGCTACTCTTTCTCTCTGGGCCCCTTAAATTCTGCAAATTGTTACCACACCTTGTGTAATGTTGGATTGGAAATACTAAGCTGTTACTTAGGAAGTACCTAAACCTGCATAGACCTATATCTGAGTCGCTCGGTGGTTGCGAATATAGACTGGTGGGCAGCAGTATGGTCTGCTCAGATTTCCCAGCATGCACCATTGGTCATTGCTGCTGGTCCCAATGGCTCCATCCTGAGGTTTGGGACAGTTGGAGAGTAACAGGATCCACTGGAAAATGACGCCACACTCGTGGAAAAACGGTACAGACTCTGGGTCAGTTGTGGCTTGTTTATAGTACTGGCAAACAAAAATGTTGCTTTTGTACATGCTGATTTTTAGTGTGGTTGTTTTTTGGGGGGAGGGGGTTTATTTCTTGCCCCTCCCCCATTTATGCTGATTTATTTCCCTGTGATAATAAAAAAATATTATAGATTTAGCTGTGTCTCACCCAATATGCTACCAAACATTTATGTTTGGGGGGGGGGGGGGGTAATGTAACAGTCTTGGGTACACTATGAAATGGTTATTCCTGATGAAAACGACTTGTAGAGAAAACATTAAATGTTTCTTTTCATATGAAAGAGCACCTGGTGCTGATGGGATTAAGTGTCTGTATCTTGGTTCTTGTAAAGCTGCTCTGACTTCCTGTCTGGCCCGATACAGTATGGTTTTAAATAACTCATATCAGTGTTTTTGTTTTTTTCTGTCCCACGTCATTTTCTGTGTTTTTATTTCAGTGTAACCTGTAAATAGCTGACATAGGTGCCAGTCTCCAGTGTATCCAGCTCTGCAACACAATCTTCTGAAGCATCTGAAAGGCGTTAATCTCCCGAACATGCTTTGGAATCTCAGTGAAACGCGTTAACTGTCCTGTGATTTCCATATTAAACACTTAGACTCTGTAAAACCAGATTTCCTGTGGATTCCTCGTGTCTGTGGGTGGCACTAGCTGCACATTATTGTCCCTTTGTAATAAAGCAGCTGGTGGATGTGACTTCATCCATATGTTGCCGAATAACATTTTCATTATGCACCTGTTTTCTGAGCTACATTGTAACAAAAAGTAACATTGTACGAATCTCTCATGAGCCTCTGAGGGAAGACAGGATTTAACTAAAGAATTGGGCGCAGCCGCCAAGGAGCTGTCCGTGTCCAAAGCGGACGCAGAGACGATGCACCGCGGCTGGGTCCTGTATAGTAACACTAGTACTGTACCACACACACTGTCAGACTGCAGTGTTTGTCCCACTGACACTCCTTCCAGTCCTGATTTACTTCCGATAGGTCCCTGTCGGATGTTGATCAGGATCAGAGACTTATGGCGAGAAATGAGGGATGTTCATTACATTCATCCACAGGTCAATTTAATGCCCCAATCATAGATCAACTTTTTATCTGAAATACCTTTGTTCTATATTTACATCTGTTGGTTGGTTCTGACTGCGTTCATATCGCAAATTGCTTTACAGCGCAACACTCTGTGTGATGCTTTGCACTGTGTCGTATCTTGGTGTGCGCTGACGTGGGACTCCATTATTGTAGTCCTTGCATTGTATATTCAGTCGTATCGATCAGCCATACAGCGAACGTAATCCCCAATATGTGAAGAGGCCCTGGCAGCCATGCTGCTTTTCAGAGGACTTGATCAGTGTCTTGGAGATGGATAATAATGTCTTGTAAACCACCATCATGATTCTGTGCTCTGATGTGGGGAGTTGGTGTCATTTTAATTTGCCTGAAACTACCCTTTATTATTTTCTACTGCTAATGTCTCTTCTCCAGGTTCGTGTTGCAGATCCAGAGCTATAAATAATGTCGGAACTTTAAGTGTCCCCTTTCTCTCCTGGTTTTTCAGGATTGGCCGTTTGATGATGGAGCCCCACCTCCCAACAAAATTGTAGACGATTGGTTAAATTTGCTGAAGGCCAAATTTTGCGAAGACCCTGGTTGCTGTGTGGCCGTACACTGCGTGGCTGGTCTAGGCAGGTAGGTGACCCCCCCCTCCCCCAAATTTGGGCTTATGCTATTCCGACATTCTTGGGTATGTATGACCTATGACTGGTAAACTAGGTCACATTGAGTCATGGCTATGAAAGACTCTACTTTGCTATAGAGTAGGGGTTTAAGTGTCTCTCCCCCATAAAGAGATATGACCAGGAATGTGCCATGCTTGAAGAACCTAGAAAACCTTGACTCCTGCTCAGAACAGCTTGACAAGCCAAGTGATGCCTCTGGTATATATATGGTCTTACCTGAGACATGCTTGTCTATTGACCCTCTAACCTAAATTATCCATTGCTATCAGCACACTGCCAAGTCATATTTTATCGGCCTTCTCCTGGTCAATGCAATAGAAAAATAGAAAAGTATAATGAATAAAACGGCTTAGTAGCCTTCCTGAAGTTTTCCCCTCTTGGATTGGGGAGCGATCGTCTATTGGGCGTGGTGGGTCTGTTTCAGGACTTGACTGTGATTCTTGGGCAAGTAGCCAGAACAGCTGGAGATTGAGTTAAACAGTAAAAGAGAACACACGAGGTCAGGAAGAGCCCTTGGAGATCGCAGAACGTTTTATCTAAAACATACATCTATAAGGAGAATTTAGTCATGCAGTAAAAAAAAAAACTTCCTGAGGTGTTGCGAGATGGTATTTCTGTAATGGTTCTCTGGAAACTGACCTTATACAATTGTGATAAGGGACTAAATGGGAAATCCTTAGTTTGGTTCTTAAAGAGGAGAACAGGAGCATTGTAAGGATTAAATCTTTTATTCTAGTTTGAAATACTCTTTTGTGGTGTTTTTTTATTTAACACGGTCTACGTGTGCTTAGCCTATCTAAGATGGTCTGGATAAGATCAGTATTGACTCAATTATCAATAACATGCACATGTAAGAACAGAGCAGTTTAGATGTGATATTTTATGAACTGGTTATTTCAGAGCAGGGGAAACGAGAGCTGTTCTTTCCACGGAAAGTCGTCCGACTGATCTTTAATCTTTAAACTTCCACCTGCATGTTTTACGGTGATTTCTGTGTGGGAACACAGCTGGGAAACAATATAATTTCCTACATATAAAAAATGTCTTTTATACAAGAGGATTCCACTATTTCCATAAAGTATGCCTGAAGCATTGTCCTCTAGTATTATAGGATACAACACTTCCTGTAACTGAATTCAGTTAACGTGCGAAATTTATTTAAATACCTTATTTACTTCTAGAAGGTCTATTGTTTAGTCCGTTGGGTCCCCCAACTCCTGCACTCTGTGCTGGCTGCTCACTCCCGGTTGGCAGGAGCTAGGAGAGAGGGGTGTTACCCCTACACCAGGCCTGGCCAAACTGTGGCTCTAGCTGTTGTGAAACTACAAGCCCCAGCATGCTTTGTCGGTGGATAGCGAGGTGGCGGGGCATGCTGGGACTTATAGTCTAAACACCTGGAGAGCCACAGGTTGGCCAGGTCTGGTTTTGACATTGAGGAACCTGTATGCGGACCCTAGGGTAACATTCTGGTATCGGGCTTAACCAGCTGCAACTGATTCAGAGTTTAATGTCAGGACTGTAGTTCTCCTTTGTTTTCCCCGAAATGATTTATTCAGAGATCTGTCTGAACCATCAGAGTCCAATTTGTCTTCTGACCACTGTTAGTGGGCCCTGCAGTTGATATTTGGGCGATATACACACACCACGTAAACAGTCCAGACTTTAACTGTGAATCCTGCACTGTAAGGAAAGGGCCTCAGACAGAATACATATATAGAAGAATGTATAGAGCAATATATGTCCTTTTTTTTTTTTTCCCTCTCTTGCTATCGAGTAAGATGCAATGTGGACAGGTGAGGGGCCGCTGTCAAAAGTAGCTGCGGGAGGGGCGGAGTTTTAAATCTCCCTCCAGCTTACTAAAACACAGGTCACATGGGCTACAAGCCTTAATTCCTAGCACACATTTATCCAATGAATAATGGAATTTCCAACTGCATTTTTGTGTAACAATTGGCAGTATTGGCTGCAGTGTGACATTCCTCTAATCTTGTGTCCCCACTCAGGAATGACAATGTTATGCAGCAGCCCCTTTCCCCCCTGTTCATGATAAACGAGGCTTGAATCCATTTAACCGATGCTCATTTTTGTGTCTGTCGTGTATTTGCTTGGAAGTTGTTTCCACTACCCCAAGCCTGTGTACATCAAGCATGCTCTCAAATGGAGGACAAAGAGGATTTACGATACTTCCATCCACCTCTGTCTGAAACACTGCTAGGAGTAAACTGTTGGGAGTCTAAGAAACATTTTTCTGCTTCTAGTATTTTTCCTCCCGTCTTTCTGTCTCCCGCTGCGAGAACAGGGGTTTCTGTACTCCGCCTCTATGATGTCATAGAGGAACGGTCAGCGGGTTCTCCCTGGCGGAGGCCGTTTAATGGTAGAGACGACCAAAGTAATTGGTCTTTTCAATAAACACTCTTTTAGAATGAAGTGATAGATGTAACTTTATGTGAAAGAACTTGGATCTTTCTCAGAAATGCAACTAAAGATATTTGAGGTACATTTGTGCTTTTGGGGGTAGTTGTTTTTGGAACCTATTGATGATCCTACATGATGCTCAAAGGCCAAAAAAAAGTTCAATCATTTTTAGGTGCTGCCCATAGTACCAATGTGTCTACTTACTGTGAAAATCCTGCGTTCATTATAATGGTTTCTATCTATAATGGTAGAACGCTATTGAAGTCGCTATTTGCTTCATAGTCTGATTTTGTAGTTATGATCTGATGGATGTATATTTTATTTGTCTTTATCAGAGCTCCGGTCCTAGTCGCCCTGGCTCTTATTGAGAGTGGGATGAAATATGAAGATGCCATTCAGTTTATACGACAGTAAGTTTTCTGTGTTGACTTCTGTTATATCTGTTACTGTATCTCTCACCTCTCTCCGCCCTTTCTGTGTTACTGTATCTCTGTATTAGTCCTTCAAGCTCCATTCATTATATCTGTCGTACATCCTATCTCCTGTATCTACCCTCAGACCTCCTCTGTTACACAGTATATAATACTATCTACAATAGGCAGTATTAGTCCTTTATGATCTATAGTTCTTTGTAATCATACAGCCGTTATTACAGAATTAAGCACAATTTATACAAATAATGGTTACTGAAGTTTATACATTTAATGTCACTGGTGTGTTCTGATTCTGTAAATTGATAGCACTCTTTAAGCATAAATGAGCCCGTCTCAGCAGGCCAGAGATGAACGGCTTCTGGCATTTGCCATCCGCGCCAAGATGCCCCTTTGTGGTCTGACCACTTGCCCTGAGCACAGAATGTCTGAATGTTCAGTTTGGTCACCTGTGTCTCTAAATTTGAAAGCATTTGTGGCAGAACCCACCTGATTGGGGGCAAGATGACCGCACGTGTTAGGAGATTGTTTTTGCCATGATGACCAAAACTATTTCAGGACGGTTTAGCTTAATCCACTGCTTGTGAACCCCACAGACCAGAGTTTTGTCCCTATTAGGATTCCAAACCAATTATAGGTTGATCCTTTTAATCGATACGCAGCCTGTTGCACAAACAATTGATCCAGACAATCTGATCGGCGCTTGTATGGTTAGATCGATCTCTGTTCTTCTCTGTAGATGGGTTAATAAATGGTTATTTGTCACTGTGCTGCGCTTCAGATTACATTTATACTAAACAGCCGCATGGCAAATGTCAACTTCACAATAGGTATCCACAGGTTGTGTGTTAAATCGTAGAAACATACACACACGATAGACTGTTGAGCAGAGGATACACCTGATGGCGATGGTAGGGTTACACGTTTGGAGACGGTGTGCTTATGTACATCCAGCAGTAGTCCTTTGATCTAGGAAGCCTCGGTCTCTTAAACACATAGGGACTGTGCCTGGATCCTGCGGACCCTCATCCTGTTCTCTTCCGCTGTGACTTAGATTGCGCTTAGTGAGTCAACGCCTTGGCGGAGCGTAGAACGCAGCTAACGGCCCTCTGTTTCACTTGCAGAAAGCGCAGGGGCGCCATCAACAGCAAGCAACTGACCTACTTGGAGAAATACCGGCCAAAGCAGCGGCTCCGATTCAAAGACCCTCATAATCACAAGAACAAGTGCTGCATCATGTAACTGCCAAAGCATCGCCCGCCTGGGCCCTCGCCCCACACCTCGTCTCTACTAGAAGTTGCAGCTCTCGCTTTCACAAGAATTACGTTTTACATACCTTCATGTGGAGAAGACTTATGTATTTTGCATTACTTAACCATTTGTTTTTGTTTTTTTTTTGTTTTTTTTTTCACCCAACATGGGAGTTGTATAACACCCTGTACAGCTGGGGCAGTTTTGGGGTGGATGTGTGTGCGTGTGGGGGAGATTGAGGTTTAATATTGCAAACTGTCAGCTACGGACTATTGAATACACCTTCCCTCCCCCACTGTGATTGTACCATTCTTAGCTATGTGAAATATTCTAATGAGGATTAGATCGTTTGACTTCCGGTACACTATATATATATTTTAGTTTGTCAACCCTCCCTGCACCCCAAACCTGTCTCGGTATAGGATAAGGGTGTATTAGGGGTCTGTATCGCCCAACTCTGCTACGTTGCACAGGGGTAAAAAAAAAAAAAAAACATTCAAGCCTTAGTACACATCTTCAAACCTCACCAGGGCAACAGCTAAATCATGTATTAAGTTGCATTATGGTTATCTTGAGAATTTTTAGAAGTGCCGTCGGCTGCCACAGAGCCGTGTTGATTTGGCATCTGCTCTCGCCACGTTTGGTTTCCCGTTGCCCATTGGAAGAAGACGTCAGGCAGAGCGTAGAGAGTTTGTGAAACTGATTTTATTCGGATCCCATTCTGCACGCCTCTGCGCTAGAGGACTGAGCGTTTACTGCTACACCGCTATAAAGGGTCACGGAGACGGTAGCGGGGGGTGCAGGGACAACAGCCTGCTGACTATATTTGTGATGACCTCTAATGAGCACAAAAACATTAAGATTGTGACTCTGTGCAAATGTCTGTTACATTTAGTTTTTATTGCTACGATTCCCTTACGACTGTATGTAATCCGAGGGAAATCTATATGAAAGTGTCCTTTCCGGTTGGTGCTGATGGTCGCCTCATAGCCGCACCTCTGCAGTGCCTGCATAACACACCCGTATCTACGGGTCAAATCTACCTCTCCCTGCGGGTGGCTATGTGGCCGCCATCAGCCGGTACCGTTATCAGCGCGACACAGAGTATGAATGTCGGACACCTACCGTGCGGAGGTTCGTACTTTTTTTTTTTTTTTTTTTTTTTTTTTTTAGCATTGAAAAGAAATAAAGTTTTCTGGTTGTGAAGCCTTATTTAACAGAATCACTTTTGTACACAAAATGTATTCCACAAGACGATGTTGTGTTCCACAAGATGGGGGGGGGACAGGTTTTTTTTGGGGGTTTTTTTTTTTAATAACCGAACCTCTACAGCACCATTGTCGGTCATTAAATTTGTCTTTTCACACATTGACTATTTCCATGAATTCACTAATTCGGAATAAAATGGCACTGGAATTAATTACAGGAAAAAAATTATTTTCTTTCAATCGGAGTTTTTATTTAGTGCTTTTTCTGTTACTTTTCTTTTTTTTTTCTTTCTGATATTTGTACGCCTTGTTATTAAAGTTCCACAAACCCTAGAAAGCGAATCGGTGATGTGGGAATAATTGCTGCTATTGTAACATAAATAAATGAGTTTTTTTCCCCCATGTTACAGTGGTTTCACCTAGTTCTTTAATTACCTTTTTTTGAAAGGAAGACGTCCGTCCAGTTAATGAAAGAGAAACTCTCGCTGACTTTCATCCTGCAATGAGATTTTCCTATTGATACCTAGGCGCGATTTCTGAATGGAAGTTTATTATATATAGGGACTGGCGAACAAACGTCTTAGACTTGTGGTTTATTTTTGTTTTTATTTTGTTTTTTCTTTGGACTCCCTTTAGAGCGCTCCTGTTTGCAGCCTTCTGAGTGTGGCCTTCTCCTTGGCTATGTAACTTCACATAGAAGGGAGCGCTCACTCCCTGGTGCAAAGTGTAAAAGTGGCTGGACTGTAACTTTTCTATTGCAGCTTAGATGAAGAAGCGCCAGTTCCTACAAATGTCCCGCGGAATCCTGAAGAATTCAGGGTTTGGGCAGCTGAATTTGTGAAACAATGGGAGTTGTTGTTTACAAGGTCATGGACTTTTACACTATTCTAGAACTTTAATTATAGACACAATCCGTTATCCACTGTAATGCATCAAGTAATGGTGACTTATAAAATATATAACATTTTGGGGTTGGTTTACGCACCCTACACTTCTAAGTAATGACGGCACAGGCTTTTCTCACCATATCCAGGCGTGTAGATTGAGGCAGTCTCTCTATAGACTTATTTACGTTTGTTTGGGTATTTTTCTTAGAAATGTTCTGGGGGGGGAAAGAAAAACATTAATATGGATGTAGTTTAAAAATATACTTTGTATCTAGTGGTTTTGAACTCTTTAGACTCTTGATCTCATTTGGTGTCCTGCCTCGCTCAATATATCACATGACCACCCCCCCCCCTCCCCTCCCCCAACTCTAAAATACCATCAGAATTTTTTTTATTGAAACAAAAGCTTTGTACGTCTTGTATTTTCTACTGTTACATGAAACAACTGACCGTTTGGGCGTTTTTATGCACTGAAAGCTCACATGGGTGTTTACTAACATTATTGATCCCTATAATGCAGTAGACGTGTTTTATAGGAGTGCGTTCATAAAATAGACCTACAATGAGAATGGGGTCTTGTAGCCACAAACGTATGGGCCCACCACGTGCATTACACGTATGGTTTAGCAGCCCTGTATTATCAATCGACCCGATTTTGGTGGGCTGTGATCGCGCAGGGATAGATTGTACAGATCCATTGTGGGCCTGAACGAGCGGATCACAATGGGAAGATGAAATGAGCTCCCCTCAGCCACATTGTTAATATTCCCTACTACCCATTCATATACCATCAAGGTTTGGTTGAGTAGGAGTCGCTAACTGCAATAATTTTAAAGACAACAAAACATTCTTACACAATCTGCTTAAATGTAATAATGTATCCGTTTCATGAATGTGATGATTCTACTGGTAACATTGTCTGTTTCTGCATGTAAATACCAGCACCTATAATTGTCCCTGATTTATACGCCAGTTTAAAAAAATAAATATCTAACTGTTTGGCGCTATCCTTATACAAATTGAACTAGTATATAATTTTATTTTGTTCTTATATAAAAAGTAATTTGTTACATCTTATGCCCAGAACCGGTGATATTTCTGTGCTTTCTACATCACTTCTCTTTCACTCTTAACTTCCTGTCCTGATAAATGATTATTGAGCTGTCTCTTCCTCTTTAAAAGCTTCGTATCTTCCCACAGATCTTAGTCTGTGGAAAGTGCAATATTGCCCTAAAAAGATAGAGACTTTATTTGCCTTAATAGTGGGGAAAACAGTATTTGTGAATGTTAACCATTCTCTCATTAGGATGGCAGTTGTCAATTTTTCCCCACTTTAATGTAACCAAAATCTATATGGGATATAGATATAAATCTAGAATATCATTTCTATCTAGAAGTCCTTGATGACATTCAGAGGCCGAGTTGGGGTTTTTTAAGCCTTTGACATCACTAGTTCGCAGTCAGCAGATAAACAGAATTGCTTCTTCCACTGTGCATGAGTCTATTTTATATTATTTTTCCTAAAAACAAATCTGCTCTCTAGAAAAAGATCTAGAGATTATTTAGTAAACCCACACACACACACAAGCGCTGTGCCTCTTACGTCTTATGCACTGATATGAAAGATGTCGTGTGCTGTAAGGTTGCCCACGTACTTTGATCTGGTATTGGGGGAGCAAATTTACATGACAATGAAACCGTAGGAGCTTGCACTTCGTTCTGAGTGCAGTAATAAACCCAAGTGCAATAATGAACCCAAATGCACATATTGACTTTCAGCTCCGTTCTCTACCTTACGTGACCAAACTGCTAGATTAAGAAGTGTTTAGTCTAATTGGCCCATCAGGGTTATTTCTGTGTATGGGCAACATTAGACAGTCTTCTAGGTAACCTATTTCAACATGACCAACTCCTTGTGTGCCTTTTCATTTGTACAAAACCACAACTCAGGTAATTAATGATCTCCCAAATTCTAGATGATCTGTCACGATGTCCGCATTGGTTACATTTTTAATGGCAATCAAATTATAAGTTAAAACATTCTAACCAAAAACTCAGATTGGCCGGTTTTAGCTTTTTGTCTGGTTTGGCGTCTTTAGTGTTTTATTTTAAACACTGATCTCCGGTTTCAAACTTGGTGTGCACCAGCAAAGTTTCTATTGGCAATATTTTATTTTACTTTTCTGTTCCCCTCTCCAAATGCCCCAATCGTACATTTTCATGTAGATCTTCTCTTAATGGTGCTTGAGACTGCCGAATGTCTTTCCTAATGCAATACTACAATCTATTCTGCTGTGTTCTTTGCTGATGCCTTACAGCTGTGGTACCTGCGGCTCACCAGCCAGTGTAGAACTAGAAGTCCCAGCATGCCAAGAGCTGTGACTTGTAACCCCACATAACCTGCCTTAGTGTTATTATAGAAAGGCTTCTGCACCTACCCCCTCTGACTTCTAAAATTCATATAATAAACATTTCATATGTAAAAGTACAACAGTCATTATTGTATGAAGAAACATTTCACAAACAGACAATGTCAATCTGTTCATATCTATTTGTTCTGAAATGTGTTACTACTGAGTCACTTGCCGTTAATCTGCCTCTCCTGTTTCCTGTCTATTACCCGGGGCTTAATTATGTAAATTAGGGCGGAGACCATTTTCAGCAGCCATCTACCGGTGTAATAAACTGCTCCGATCACTAGATTCAGAGTGAATACAGAAATAATTATTCATTTCTGCATTGATTACACCATTACCTAAAACACTTCCATTCTTAATGTAGTTTTGTCTGAAGATGATGGTCCACTTTAAAGATTGTAACACCACGCAGGCAGCCATACTGGTGAACTGGCCCTCAACCTCTGCCTGGTTGTCCCAAAACAATTGGGGATTCCAGATCCTTGTCTGCCAACGTCCACGGTCCTCCCCTAACCCCACGATCCGGGTGTGTGATCCAAATGGCCTCGATCTGCCCACTGGTAATCCACATGTGTGGCCAAATTGTAAATGTTAAAATTTTATGTTGGAAGGTGTTCTATAAGTTGTGATAAAATACCTAATTTTGTTTACCTGGGGTGTGGAGCTCCCCCATAGAGTGGGCTTCAAATGTCCAGCTATGGACTGAGCCCACCTAAGTAGCCACAAGAGTATTGCAGGGGCCACAATGGAGCTGGGGGGGGGGGTTTGCAATTTGATAAGTAATATATTTTATAGGTTAATGAATTCTAGCAAAAAACTAAATTTTTCACCATCCCTTAAGATTTCAGACCATGCACTGCTTGCCCAGCTCCTAAATTTTGGATTGAAAAAACACAAAGTTTGTGTGAAAATACATTTAAACCTAAAATTTAAAGGGCCCACCTGGATGCCGATAGGAAATGGGTTCTGTTGCAATTAATGCACGTATCATGCAGCCTGTGTTTGATGTGGTGGTTTTCTTTTCACCTCCCGTGAATTCTAGATATTTGAATATATTCTACTCACGAGATCGGCTCAATAGGTGTCATTGTCTGTTTCCTGGAAAAAGTTAATCTCCCTAAAGCCTCTTTCTAATGCTGAGCCCAATATCTGTATAATCTCTGTCTGAAGTTATTTGTACTTTATTACACATTTGCTTAACTGTTTTTATGACTTTTTTTTTTTTCCCTCTTTAGTTATATAAAGTTTTACTCTCTGAAGTCCCTTCTCACCAACAGAAAAAAAAACACAAAACTCATAAATCTTATGTAAGCGTTGCATTCACTATGATAGAAGTCCTAAAATAGTAATATAAGGTTAAGGTCTTCTATAGTACCCTTATGGCTGTACTATACCAGAGGGTACAACCTATAGTAACAGGGATGCTTTGGCTACTTGTTTGTTAAAGGAAAAATAAACTAATAAATTCAGTAACTTACGCTGTGGAACAGACTTAAATTGAAATATGGCATCATGGAGTGTGTATCTTTGCATTCATTGAAAGTTATTATTAGTACTTATTTAATAGTTTTATATATGTGAGGTGGATTGTCTATCGCTGACACATTCTCCGGATATTGATCGTGTCTGTGGTCGTAGGTGCTGAATAATGTTAGCTGGATATTTAAATGTTTTGGTTATTTAAAAGTAAGAAATTGAGTGACAACTTTTTTTTTTTTTTTTTTTTATGCATGATTTAAGTTGTTTTCTTACCCCCTGTGCTTAAAAGGAACGTAAATATAGTTGAGACTTACTGTGGCTTTGTAAACTTTTTAAGGTGTATGTTATGTAGGGTCAAGCCAGCTGTTGTATTAGGAATTCTGACTGTGCTTTTCAGTAATGTCTTTAATCAGGTAACATGTTTCTGTTGCACAGGGGTACAATGAAAACCCTGCCTGATTTTTATAAAGACATGGCTGAGAACCACACAAAGATGCTAGAAATTTAATTTATTAAGCGTTGCAGGGGGCAAACTGAACCAGTAAATAAAGTAATTTTGATGGTAGAAAACCCATTTATTGCATTTTTAAAAATATTAATTGAAAATTGTAATCTCTTGTCTGTTGCGTTCAAAAGGTGTTTTGGTTTGCGTCAGACCTGTTATCACAGTTTTTTTAGTTTGGTCACTAGGGGGCACTGTCCCCTTAGTCTATGAATTGCATATAATTGCAGCTTGGACAAACTTGCAATATGACAGCTCCCATCCATCCCCATGTAAACAGAGAAATAAAGGTTCAAGTGCGCTATGTTGTGTGGCCATATGTCTGTAATGGTTGAAAAACACAACCTGAATTATAATGTCAGCCAGCACTAGATGGAAGGAGAGGAAGCCAATTGTTCATAAACCTTTTTTAGAAAAATGAAAATAAATGTTACAGCGGGAGATAAGTGCGCCCATTATCTTTTGTTTATCAGACTATGAAAGGTCTTTTCTTTCTGCTGTGCCCCCCCCCCTCCCCTCCCTCCTTCCCTCGCTCCTCTCCCCTCTCATCCTTACTTAACAAGGCCGCATAATCTTCAGGAGGGGGGGGAAAGAATGTTAAGTAGTTTGACATGTGTTGAAACCTTACCCATGTCATGAGGATATCCTATATGTAGTCAGGGGCCCCCGAGCCTGCCGAAAGTCAGGAGATGAAAGTTTGTGTATATTTAGCTTTGTTGGCTGTATTTAGTGATCAAACTGTCTGTAGTGTTTTTTTTTTTTGTTTTTAAGTCCATTTATTGCTTTCATTGTTTTTGGTTAAAGATATTCGCTCGGTTTCGTTAAAAATGTGGCTGTAGAACAATGTTGTGTTTTATTCTTGATATTGCAGGTATGAGATCGGTCTCCTATAGGAGTAGATTTGCAAAGTCTGTTGCATAAAACAGCCAAGAAGTTGTTACATACACACAGAGCTTGTGTAAACCGTGTGTGTGTGTGTGTGTGTGTGTGTGTGTGTATATAGCACCTGCTCTTGGTGTGTACGGAGAGCTGCGTCTTGAGCTACAAACCTTTGTATCTGTATCCTAGTGGTGAATTCACCACTGTCTGTAACCAGAAATTTGCTTATAATGAGCCTCATTGGTTTTCATTGTCGGCTGCTGTTAAATTTATGCTCTAAAAATACAAACTATATTTATTTAGGCCCATCTAACTTGCACACCAATGCCTGAAAGCACAGGTGGAACTAGCGAGCTGGATGGCCCTGGTGCAGGGGACCGGGGCCTCCAGTTCGCTAGTTCCCCAGGCAATGGGCCCCATTGGCTCCGTGGGCCTCAGTGCAAAACACCTGCTGCACCAATGGTAGTTCGGTCACTGCCTGGCATGCTGTCTCTTGTAGTTCAACAGTCTGCAAGACTGAGGCTACCCTAAGGGTGGTTTTGTTTGTTTTTGTTTTTTATATTGCGCATAGGAGCAATACCAGCGTCTCCACAGGAGCTGTCCCCCCATCTAGATCTCTTTCCGTTCTTCGCACAACACGGTAACTTGCGGAATTGTAATTTCTACAACCGTATCTGTAATCCGGCACCGCGCTCTGTGTCCTGTGACCTGATGACTCTCTATCATATGAGTGACTGACCTCTCCCCACAAGCCTTGTATATGGACATAAATACACCTATGAAGTTTGTTTTGTTTTTGTTTTTGTTTTTTTTACTTGTCTGAGCCATTACTGAAATTTATGGAGTCACTTTTGATTATGCAAATGAGATCTAGAATCTTATTAATATAACTTTTTTATTGTATCTTGTCTTCTGTACAGTTTTTATTGTTACAACATTTGTGTTTTATTAAATGCTTAATTAAAAGCTAGATGTTTGTAAAAAAAAAATATATAAATAAAGTAGAATCACAATTTTCTACATACTGTCTCGTGTGTTTGTATGTTTTTTTGTTTGTTTTTTTTTGTTTGTTTTTTTTATATTTTGTCTGGGGATGTTAACTTAGACAATAGTAGCCTTTATTTTCATAACATTGGCAAACTTTTTTTTTTTTTTTTTTTTTTTTTTTTTTATAATTAGTTACCTGTACTTCACCTGCTTTGTACCGCAGTGATGTCACGGCTTCCTAGTGCCTTGATTGGCTGTGTCTTTGTGAACATTGGCTCAGTCTCCATTATATGCGGGTGATGGGTACGCAATAATGAACTTGTTTGTATGACCACCTGTACAAAGTGTTTGAAAAACAGATTTGTAGATTGGTGACAGCGCCTTTGATGACAGACAAGTCGACAATACTCTCTGGTATACCTGTTGACTCTACTACTGGGCTTAATGATTCACAAGTCTTTCTCCTTACACCCAGAGGACAATGTCCATGGGGGAGACAGAGAAGAGAAGCCAACAACTGCTGCGTGACGCATGTCCAAGGGCTGCTTATCTGGAACTCGGAGGAAGCCTGTATCCTGGTGGATATTCCATATTAAAGCATATTTGCCAACTTTTCCTTGTTGGCTTCAGGGAGATCCCTCTGCTATAATTGGCTAAAATTGTCACAATCGTTTAGGGGGCGGTGCCAAAACAATGAGATTTGTCAAGCCCTGCCCCCTAAATGATTGTCACAATTTTGGCCAATTACAGCAGGAGGCGGGACTAAGGTGATACAATATTTGCGCCCTTAACCCCTGCCCCCCCACCACTTATCTATTGCGGGGACGAGAACCGGGAGGTTGCCCTGCTCTCTGGGGAGATTTCCTGGAAATGCGGGAGTCTCCCTGACATTCCTGGAGAGTAGGCATCTATGCATTAAAGAAAAGCAGCTAATGAATCTCTAGAGACTGAAGTGTCTTTTACATTTCTGTCTCCATTACTGAAGTCATGTTGTGTTACCTGTCAGTCTTTGATTAATTCTTGGTCTCCGTGAAAATGGCCACCTCCATAGGCATCAATACATGGACATAGGACACAATTTCTGAACTGTGTCATCATGCCACAGATGGCGAAGCCAACCACGTCTTGTACTGGCTCGGCATCGGGGAGAATGCCAGACTCTTCAGGGAGTGAGGGAGATCACCCCTATTTCAGGGAGTCTCCCTGACATTCAGGGAGAGTTGGCAAGTATGTATTAAAGGCAATTCTAAACTCTTCCCACCCTCCATGTATTTTATTGGCCTGTATGTTATACAATTAATAAAAAAAAATTACCAGACTATTGTACCTGTAGCAGGTGCCCAGGGCAGCATGATGCTCTACTCCAGGCCTGGCCAACCTGTGGCTCTCCAGGTGCTGTGAAACTACACTCCCCATCATGCTTTGCCAGTAGAAAGCCAGTCTATAGCTGGCCAGGGCATGCTGGGACTTGTGAAACTACAACACCTGGAGAGTCGCAGGTTTTTCAGCCCTGCTCTACTACAACCTAACCAGCATCTGATACCCAGGACTGTGCAGGTGCTTAGGGGCATCTCTGCCTGCATCCCATGTAAAGGTTGAATATAGTGCTACAAGGGACATGTTTTAAGTATAGATCGTTTTAACCATCTTAACAAAAAATCTTAGACAATGGACATAGAAAATAATGTTGGCTGGAAGAATCTGCCAATTTTATGTCCATACTAATCCGGAACGCAAGTAGTTTGGGAAATTGTGATTTGTGTACTACAGATAACACAATATTCTCCATTTATACAGCAGTGTCCATGCTGAACTCTGTGGCCAGCTAAGCTCGGTTTTGTTTTAATGCTGGCTATGAGCTATTAGAAATTATATTTATATACTCCCACAGTACCACACATGGCCAGGAGATGGCGATACTTGGCCCTCCTATTCTTTAATTGCTTATTAGACACAGTTTTCGCAATTAAAAAAAAAAAAAGTAATATTACATAGGCTTCTTACCTATAGTATTATGTAACATGGAAGCTTGGCAATATATGAATTATGAAGTGCTGTCTGCTACAGATTTGAATGCCACATATCAATTGAATATGCATTTGGGCTGAGTTTGAAAGATTCCCCAAATGAGGAGTTAGCAAATTTTAAAGCAGTGCAGGCATCATATACTGCCCCTGTCACATACCTGCCCTCACTAACACATCACTCATCTCCTGACATACTCTGTGCTGCTGGGGGCCCTGCTCCTTCCATTATAGAACTCTCTGTGGCAATATATTTTGTTAGTGTTATTCGGACATGTAATTGCATATCTGATGATAAAAACACATTGTTACCTCTCCACTCATTTATATCAAGGGTTTGTTTTGTTTTTGCAGTCAGCTGAGCTCCTGTGACATCACTGGCCCCATCTTTTGTATAAATCAGCCAATCCTCATAATCATCATCAACATTTATTTATATAGTGCTAGCAAATTCTGCAGTGCTTTACAATTGGTAACATAGTAATATAAAATACTGGGTTATACAGGTAAGCAGGCTCTGCCTGTAAGCTTACAATCTATGGCAATCTACATAGTTCCTTTCTGCAAAACAAGACTTCCGAACTGTCAGTCACTGTCTGCCTATTTAGCTTGAGAAGCCCCTCCCTCCAAAAATGGCAGAGGAATGAAATGGTCCATGATGGACATCCTAAATAATAGTATGAACACCCCAGTTATATTATTATATATCCATGTATATTATCCAGCTCAATATCACACATGCTTTCACATTACTTTAATCCTTGCAGTAGGACAGGAGCTGGTTAACAGGCACAGAATATTTTGTTTTTTTTATGGGGTGGGGGGGGGGGGGTGGTTAATCACACATGTATCAAAAGAGGCCTTTAGATACATTATTAAAGTTTGGATTCTGCACCTTGGGGCTCCTCATTGACCACAGCTGACGCTGGACGTCAACTGGGCATCACCTCAGCGTCATTGGAGGACTTGAACCCTAGGTTGTAAGCTGCCGAGCTGAGAGGGCTGTAAGAAATGTAACTGGTTGGATGGCTGTGAGCCCTGTCCAATCAGGTGCTGCATTCCGCACACACCGCCTTTTATATTCAGTTTGAATCTCCAGCTCAGAAATCTCTCAGCTTCTACATTGGTGCTCAATAATGAGGGGGAGGAGCTTACTCAAGGTGGACGCCCCCTTGAGAAAAGCAAACAAGTATTGGGGACATTTATTTTAGCAGTAAAGATTTTGTTTGAAATAATATCAATCTGCCATCTATAGCTGGAGAAATAACACCATTTAATATATCAACACAGGAGAACATACAAACTCCATACAGATAGGCAACCAAAGACCCTGTGCTGCGGGACAGGAACGCTAAACGTTGTGCCAACATATCTGCCCACTGTGCCGTGCCAGGGGGAAGATGCCCATTCCTAACACCTTTCCCCTAATTGAAAACATTTTTGATGTGAGGTAGATTTGAGTTTCTTATATAAAAGACAAGATTGAGTTAATATAAGTTAAGATGATGATATTAATTACAGACAGGCTCCTTGTATAGTTTTTTTCATACAACCAATAATACAATAATAAAAAATTTCACGGGTGGAGTTCTTCAATAAATGTGTTTCCTAATAATGACACAATGTGTCGAGTGATACAGATCAGTACAGCTCTGTGATGGATACATTTCATAGTTTGGAAGGGAGAGTTTTGCTGGATCAGATACTATTATGTCAGCAATGAGTAATCTGGGAGAGCAGACTCTGGGGTTACAGAATTAACATGTGAATGTTCCCAGGTTACTGTACTGATACCTGCACCATATAAGCTTCAGCCATTGTTTCTTCTGAATCAATGGGGACAGCTGACGTCATCTGGCTAACATTACAGTGTTGTCTTAAATATCCGCATACCACAGAGCAGTGTATAGTGGTACGGGGCTGCCTATGGTATGGCAGAGCAGTGTATAGCGGTACAGAGCTGCCTATGGTATCACAGAGCAGTGTATTGTGGTACAGAGCTGCCTATGGTATCACAGAGCAGTGTATTGTGGTACAGAGCTGCCTATGGTGGTATCACAGAGCAGTGTATAGTGGTACAGAGCTGCCTGTGGTATCACAGAGCAGTGTATAGTGGTACAGAGCTGCCTATGGTATCACAGAGCAGTGTATAGCGGTACGGGGCTGCCTATGGTATCACAGAGCAGTGTATAGTGGTACAGAGCTGCCTATGGTATCACAGAGCAGTGTATAGTGGTACGGGGCTGCCTATGGTATGACAGAGCAGTGAATAGTGGTACAGAGCTGCCTATGGTATCACAGAGCAGTGTATTGTGGTACAGAGCTGCCTATGGTATCACAGAGCAGTGTATAGTGGTACAGAGCTGCCTATGGTATCACAGAGCAGTGTATAGTGGTAGAGAGCTGCCTATGGTATCACAGAGCAGTGTATAGCGGTACAGAGCTGCCTATGGTATCACAGAGCAGTGTATAGCGGTACAGAGCTGCCTATGGTATCACAGAGCAGTGTATAGTGGTACAGAGCTGCCTATGGTATCACAGAGCAGTGTATAGTGGTAGAGAGCTGCCTATGGTATTACAGAGCAGTGTACAGCGGTACAGAGCTGCTTATGGTATCACAGAGCAGTGTACAGCGGTACGGGGCTGCCTATGGTATCACAGAGCAGTGTATAGCGGTACAGAGCTGCCTATGGTATCACAGAGCAGTGTATAGCGGTACAGAGCTGCCTATGGTATCACAGAGCAGTGTATAGCGGTACAGAGCTGCCTATGGTATCACAGAGCAGTGTATAGTGGTACGGGGCTGCCTATGGTATCACAGAGCAGTGTATAGCGGTACGGGGCTGCCTATGGTATCACAGAGCAGTGTATAGCGGTACGGGGCTGCCTATGGTATCACAGAGCAGTGTATAGCGGTACGGGGCTGCCTATGGTATCACAGAGCAGTGTATAGCGGTACGGGGCTGCCTATGGTATCACAGAGCAGTGTATAGTGGTACAGAGCTGCCTATGGTATCACAGAGCAGTGTATAGCGGTACGGGGCTGCCTATGGTATCACAGAGCAGTGTATAGTGGTACAGAGCTGCCTATGGTATCACAGAGCAGTGTATAGCGGTACAGAGCTGCCTATGGTATCACAGAGCAGTGTATAGCGGTACAGAGCTGCCTATGGTATCACAGAGCAGTGTATAGCGGTACAGGCTACATATATTCTGTTTAGGATTACATTTTTTTTTATAAAGTCATCATACCGGGAGAATATTTTTGCTTGTGCTCCACTGTCTATAAACTGCATCTTCCAGTCTGAAATGACTGATAACAACGAGTAATAGCCCAGCTGCACAGCAAATGCAAATACAGCATCAATTATATTAACGTTCTATCAATGTATGAGAACATTTACACGTATTTATTCGTGGATGCTATTGATGCTGAAATTCACTAGGTGGCGCCACAATGCAAAGAAAACCTCATAACATAAGGGAGGAAATAAACGAATAAAACATTTTCTAAAAATGAGCAGCGCAATTTACTCCTCTGATACTCGTGTAAGAATCATATACAAAGCCAGGACGTGGCGTTATCTCTGGATTCTCACAGATAATTAATTGTATCATTATTTTTCCCCATCTCAGTGCTTCTTTCCCTCCTCTCGTCTCTCTCGCATTGGATAACATCTCTCTCTCTCCGTTCCCCACTACCTTAGTATTATCCTCAACTCCGCCCTCTGTCACACATCCGGTCCCTCGGCCGATCCTGTTGCCTCAACTCTCTTATCATCTCCCACCTTGAATACTGCAACCTCCTGCTGTCTGCCCGTCCCCTCACCTACCGTTCCCCTTTTCTATCTGTCCTTAGTGCTGGGACAAGACTAATCTTCCTCTCTAGCCGCTCCTCCTCTGTCGTACCACTCTGCAAATCCCTACACTGGCTGCCCGTTCCCTCTCCAGAACACAACTCTCTGCTCACCCTCCCCTGCGCCTCTACTTCATACAACTCTGACCTTCGTCATGAGATAAACTCCTGCTCAACCATTCCGCTCTGCCTTTGACCTACGCTTCTCCTCATCCCTGATGAGACATCTCCCACACTGCTCCACACTTATGGAACTACTCTGCTTGACCGGACTATCCCCCAACCTTCAATCTTTCATGTGCGCTCTCAAAACCCTGCTCTTCACTTTGGAATCTCCTACCCGACCAGAGAATACTCAGTCTGCCTCCTATTTCCACTCCTGTCTTATTAGCTCCTATTATCTGGGCTTTTCCCTCTTCTTCTAGACAAGCGCTTCTTAACTCCAGAACTCACGCACCCGCCAGGGCTGCCAAGAGGAATTCAGGGCCCCGGTACAACAAATTCATGGGCCCCCCCTTATAGTTGAGTAAAATTTTTCATGGGTATGGTCACACAATTGGGGGCGTGGCAATGCGCCATTGGGGCGTGGCTAGCACAATAAAATCACTAGGTCCTGAATTCCCCGGAGCGTGACATTTGTCCAAGCACTCCTGACTTTCAGGACATCTAGCACCCTTGTGTAGTATAGGAAGAATGCAGTGTTTACAGAAAGAGTTCAGTCTTGGCCTGCGCCCAGTGGGCTCACCAAACATTGGCATTGTCCCTACTAGAATCACAACATTTCACACACTATGCTGCTCTGTCCTACCTGTTCTTCTCACTTTTACCACATGTGGCTGCTGGTTTCTTTAGTTGCGGCTTGTCCGGATCCTGGAATGTTGGAGGACCTATTTGGAAAAAAAATGGCTACATTTATAAAATTACAGCCAGCCACACCGTTAAATCAATAACATCCATGATTCATAATTAGGCCTTCCTCCAGCCCCAACATTAAAATAGTATTCCCATTACCCCGCAAACAAAATAGCAGCCATTAATTAGCCACCATCTACCTCACACACACGTTACTGTGCCCCTTTATCATCACCACGCTATGCCCCCTTATGATCACACTGCGCCCTCCATGCTGCCTTTGCCCCTTTCTTTAACCCCCTGTGCCATGCTGCTTGTCTCTCTTTTTTTTAACCCCCTGTGCCATGCTGCTTGTCCCTCTTTTCTTTAACCCCCTGTGCCATGCTGCTTGTCCCTCTTTTTTTTAACCCCCTGTGCCATGCTGCTTGTCCCTCTTTTTTTAACCCCCTGTGCCATGCTGCTTGCCCCTCTTTTCTTTAACCCCCTGTGCCATGCTGCTTGTCCTTCTTTTCTTTAACCCCTCTGTGTCATGCTGCTTGTCCCTCTTTTCTTTAACCCCTCTGTGTCATGCTGGTTGTCCCTCTTTTCTTTAACTCCCTGTGCCATGCTGCTATTGTCCCTCCTTTCTTGAACCCCCTGTGCCTCTCTGCATTTCTCCTTCCTTTCTTTAACCCCCTGCGCCATGCAGCTTGTCTTGTCCCTCTTTTCTTTAACCCCTCTGTGCCAAGGTGCTTGTCCCTCGTTTTTTAACCCCTCCGTGTCATACTGCTATTGTCCCTCCTTTCTTTAACCCCTGTGTCATGCTGCTATTGTCCCTCCTTTCTTTAACCCCTTTGAGTCATGCTACACCCCCGCCCCCCCCCGTTTTCCTCCCTTCACTTACCTTTACTTCTCTCTTCCTTCTTGTCTTCTCAGCTGCTCTGTGCTCCATTGCTCCAGACTGACTGAATGCTGGGCGTGACATGATGATGTCACACCCAGCATTCAGTCAGTATGGAGCAATGAAGCACAGAGCAGCATAGAGGAGGGACGCTGGCGCCGCAATCACGTGAGTATGGTTTTGGTTTTTTTTAACTACCCTGACCCCCCCACCAACGACCGAGCTCCCCCCCGCCCCCCCCCGTTCAGTAGGTGAGACAGCCTGACAACTTCAGGTCCAGGCTGCTAAAAATTTCACCGTGGTACAAGTGTCAGGCGGACTCGTATACAATCAGATGGTGCTGGCAGAAAAGAGATATACGCTCCGTTCCATCAAAGTTTCAAAGAATAAAATTGCACTCATACAATATTTGTAGTATATTGCATCAACACAGATAGAGACAGACCCAGTGTATTCTCAGGCATAAGGGAAGGAAAAAAGGTGTGTATGTATGTATGTATATATATATATATATATATATATATATATATATATATAATTAAACAGTATCATACTACTGCCATCACAAACCATTATTGCATTCTATAAGAAACCATTATCACCGTGACGGTCATTAAACCCGTATTGAAAATCCCAAATTTTTCTCTTTTCAGAAGCAGATTCACCTTCTTTGTGTCCCACTGGACATTTTAAAACAGCAAAACTTCTGCTACAATTACTATTTCCAGTAACTCTGAAATGTTACCATCAACAGACGATCTGAATATATTATTGTTGTCAATACAATAACATCACATATTACATGATTTGCAAATACTCAAATGATTCTAAACTCATATTAATTAGTTTCTCAGATGAGTGATTCTTGATTCCAAATTCTTAGCTGTGAGTATAAAAGAAACTGAAATACAGCATCATATTGGGTTAATATTGGATCGAGGATCAGAATACTTCACGATTTTCTGAACATTGAATATTATCCTTTTGTAATCTTTAGGGAATTCTAAAAACAAAACTTGCTATTAGTTTACTAGAGGTCGTCCTGTTTGAAGCAAGTGATGACTTAATAATATCTAATTCCTGTTTAATAGATTTTTTTTAAAAAAACATCAGGTTTAAACCTATCTATAAGAGAGTTGGCTTGTGATTCATAATCACCAAAATAAATTAAATATTTCCCCATGTATTCATGCAACAGTTTTCCTTATATCCACTGTCTATGGACATGTATGTGTTGTTAACTATGAATACTAGTAAAAAATGTTCTCGAATATTATCTACACTTATATTTAAATCCAAAAAAAGTTAATTTATCTGTATATATGTAAGAGAAAGTTTATAAGGATTGTTATTCAATTAATGAAAAAATGTTGCAGATCGTGCACGTTCCCCTACCAGGAAAATATCATTGATGTATCTGTCTCAAAAATAGAATGAATAATAATAAATATTATTATTAAAAATATAGGGCTTGATTCATTAAGGCGAGAATTTGAGTAAGTTTTTTTTACTTAAGTTTTCTGGACAAAACCATGTTACAATGCAAGGGGTGCAAATTAATTTATTATTTTGCTCATAAGTTAAATAGTGACTGTTTTTTCATGTAGCACACACATACTTGATAGATTATTTGTATACTGTCTTTTCATGTAGCACACAAATATCAACTTTAAATTTCAGACAATATTTAACTTATGTGCAAAATAATAAACTAATTCACACCCCTTGCACCCTTCCCTAATTTAGTACATTTTAAAATATAAATTTTTTTGCTGATCTAATAGAATCCATCGAGTACCAGGCAAACATTGATTACGTTTTTTTTTAACAGTGTATAAAGATATGAGCTTACAACCCAAATTATATTATCTTTCAGTTGTAATGGTTTAACAATATAACATCAGTGGATTGTTTATATAATACCTCAATGTACAAACTTTTTTTTAAAGAAATAATAATAAAAAAACACCTGGATACATTTACTGATAGGGATCCACTGCCCAAAATAATCGGCAACCCAGGGGAGTTTCTTAAAGGATTTATTCATTTTGAGTAATCTATGGAATAGAGGAATTTGTGGTTTCTTTGTATAAATAAAATCCCAGCTTTGTAATGATGTCAGTTAATAAAGTCTATAACACCATTTGTATCCATAGTAAGATCATAATTGAGTTGTATATAAAAATCAGTATTTGTACAAAATGTTATTACATTCATTAAAATAAGAATTATTTGACATTATTATATGTTCCTGACAATTATATCTCCAGACTTGATCATTAATGAGATAATCTTGAGCCCTATTTTCCAATTACTTTCAGTCCATTTGCTTCCAATTGTAGATGACATTGTTTTCTTACACAGACGTCGTGTGAGTCAGGTCACTGTTAGCTCTGGCACCAACATTATATCATCATCTATTTGTGGGCTGCAGCATCAGACAGAGTTACCAAGGACACACGATACAGATATGTAGGGCTGCCATCAGAAACTGTGGGGCCCAGTAATAATTAATCTGGTGGGGCCCCCCCTCCCCAGGCCCAGTAAGATTAATCTGGCGGGTCCCCCCCTCCCCACACATGTGCCCCCCTCCCAATACATGTGCACCCCTCCCTCTTCGCCATACATGCGCCCTCTATCCCTCATCACAGTACATTCACCCCCACTCCCTCATCACAGTAAATGTTCCCGTCCCAAAGTGAATGTCCCCCTCTCCCCTCCCCGCAAGCACAGTTAATGTCCCCCTCTCCCCCTCAAGCACAGTTAATGTCCCCCTCTCCCCCTCACATATAATGCCCCCTCTTACCCCCCCCCCCCCACAGTTAAGGTCCCTCTCTCCCCCCCCAATCACAGTAAAGGTCCTCTTCTCCCTCTCGCCCCCCCTCCACAATTAAAGTCTCCCTCTCCCCCTCTCCACAATTAAGGTCCCCCTCTCCCCTCTCCCCTCCCTCCCTCCACAGTTCTGGTCCCCCAGGGTCTCCCTCTCCCCCCTCCCTCTACAGTTAAGGTCCCCCAGGCTCTCTCTCTCCCCCCCTCATAAAAAAAAGAATAGCTAATTAACTTACCTTCTCCTCCGCGATACTGCAGTTCGCGGTCACTGATACACTGGGAGGGCGGCGCGCAGTGATGACATCACCTCGCCACGCTCTCAGCCTATCAGAGTCTGGGATGCGGAGCTGCAGTATCGCGGAGGAGAAGAAGGTAAAAAAAAAAAAAAGGGCAGCACAGTAGGTGACTGCGGGGCCCCTCACAGCAGTACTGGCCGTACCGTACGCCCCTGATGGCGGCCCTGTGCCATTAAACTAGATATATTCGCTGATACCTGTTTGTCTTCAGGACTTAATCTCAAGTAATGATAACCTAACAGGTGTAGGATGGCACAATAGGATACGAGCAAAGATAATATACTGACTTGAGAGCACACCCACTGCCGGAATGGATGATACACCAATAAGATACCAATGTAGCAGCTATAAATGGTGGAACAGGAAGGATGCAGTACCCAAGTTTAACCAGTAGTACTTTTGTCAGTAGAGAGTACTGAGTAGTATAGTGCGCCACAATGTAACAAATGATCATTTCAGTGTTTGGCCAGTAGTTCTATGGCAGTGTGGAGCAGCACAAGTACTGAATCAACTTGACATAGCAGGAGCATTAGGAAAAGCAGCAATAGCAGTAAAGTAACGTTCAGGCACAGCAGAGGTGGAAGTCTATGCTCACAGGTCTTATTCATCAATACCCAGAATCAACTAAACGCAGATGTTTACTGCATCTACTTAAGCATAACTCCAGCCTATGATTTCTGGGAGTGAATGGAGGCGGGGAAGGGGTATTCACCCGTAGTCAAAGTACAGTAGGGAGTGCTAAATTCAAGGGCACGCAGCCACATCCTAATCCAGCTTTGGGGTGACTCAAAGTAACTTGCTTTTCTGCCATATCTCACTCCAGGGCTAGTCTAAGTCCTGAGTACTAGTGATGACAGTTTCGTATGCATTCTATAATATGTTTTTTTCCCTTGAGAAAGTCTCCTATAGGAGACGAAACACATTGGGTCACCCCCCAAAACTGACGTCACTGACACAGGAAGCTGCTAGCGGCCCGTGCGCTCCGCAGTGGAACGGACGTGTGGACACTCGACTCCAGAGCTTATTACAATCTTTACGGGCCTGGGTACCCAGAAACAAGTACGGGTTTTCGGATGCACAGTAAGTATTACCATACCCTAATCTGCATGCTTCAACCCCACTGGATCGGTGCCACTTGTGTTTTATCATTAGCCCAACCTTGCAATTCCACCAGCATTTTGGCATGGTAGTTTGGGATTCATAAACATTGTCCTACCTGGATATATACGAATTTGTGCATATTGGTCGCCCACCACCTGGTACCTGGACTATGTTTTTATTTCTTTTCCTATTAATAGAGACAATTATGTGACTTCTATGGTGCTCTACAAGTCATTTTTACTGTTTGTCTCACTGTCCTAAATCATTGGCACAATTAGTAAGGTTGTACCAACCTTATGACATTACCAACTTTGCAGTATTGCTCCACGTCAATCATTTGTAGCTGTTTTTATGTGATCTTTCATTTATTTTTATTTTCCAGGTTATTAGTGTTATTCATTTTTGTACTTTGTATATATTTTTTTGCATTGTGTATTTTGTGGCTATTTTAAGCCTATTATTGCTTTTAGATGGTCTTATCAACATTAAAGTATTGAATTATATTCTCTTTATATTATACATTTATATATGTGTTTTGCTGTCATCTTAGTGGTCAATCATTCATCCTAATCAAGACTCCAGCCCCAAATCTCTTCTCTAGTAGTATGAACATCACTATTTATTACTCATTTCTGGTATGAGCGCAGTAATGTTTATGCTTTGTTGTATTACTGTTAGAATCAAGGAGGGATATCTTGGTTTACTAGCAGTTTTACCAGTTTAAGGTAGTTTTGGCATCTTGAGCGACAGTGGTTTTATTTTGTAAATGCTATAACATGTGTTTGCAATCAGGAGTAACTTTAAAACATTTTTTTTATGTTCAGTAGACATTAAGATCATCCTAATAAATGCATTTCATTAAAAAAAAAAAAACAGTATAATTTTCTTTATCTGGTTTAACATTAATGCCTTTATTATAAGCAAGTGACATTAATTCAGTTTGTTTTTTTTCTGCGTGTTTTTTTTCATCACCTCACTTATCTTGAGATCCGCTCCTTGTTGAATTTTGCAGTACGCAGAGCGGATTTACATGCGTTTTTTAAACCAACGCTCAGAACGCTTAAATGTGTAATAGGCAATATCTGGTCCAGGCAGCAAACAGGAGGTTGCAGATGGTGTTTCAGTTCCAGCAGTAATCAGAATATTTAGAGCCACTAGCAAGAGTCAGATACCAGAAAGCAGACAGGACCCAGAACAGCGCAGACTCGGAGCGCTGGAACACTTGTGTGTTTAGGTCTGTAGTAAGATGACCGCAGTCACTGCCCCTTCCGCTGGCCTCACAGATCAAATAATGTAGCTGCTTCTTCTTCGTTATAAAGTACATTCTGAAGGCTGTCAGCTCCTTAACGTGTTCCGGCCATCGGATGAGGAGCTTCCTTGTATTTCAGCCACTGCCCCAAACCCAAAGGTGTTTAGAAAGCTTCTATTGTAGTCTCAACTCAAGTGAGTTTCACGTGAATGTGCATCTCATACAAGGGATCCCAGGGAAGGGAGTACTCTCACTGTTACACTTCTCCCACAGAGGTGCACAGGTTTATCTCTGCAGTAGTCTCTACATCCTTCTAACTGACTTTGGCTCATTTTGACACATACCAAAGTGACATTCATATTCCTTAATTTCTCTCCCTGGAAAAGTCCTCATATAATTCCTCTTATTCTACAGTCTTTGGGGCATATTTAATAAAGCACGATAGTGCTTTTAACGGGTCATTAAGGTCCCACAGTGTCCTCCGCAAATTTATTAAGGGGGCATCGCAGCAGATATCATGGATATCTGCTGCTTTGCACTCCTCTTCGTTTTTGGGAGCAGTCACCATTCAACAGAATGGTGACTGCTCCCGGCCGCAATCTAACAAGTCCCGAAAAAACAATTCGGATGATGGCGTACATCATCCGAATTGAAAAAATCTAATGCTGTCAGCTCTGCTCCGGAGAGCAGAGCTGGACAGTGCATGTGTGGAGGGATCACATGATCCCTCCCTGTCACTCACCGCTCGCAGAATTGTGGAACTGCACATGCGCAATGGAAAGAAGAAGAGGAACGAAGATGACGTGAAGGAGATCCTAGAGACAGCGCGTCCCGAAGAGGGAGGTAAGTGTGATTTTTTTTATCACAGAAACAGCAGTTTTTCGGAACTGCTGTTTCTGTGTTCTATTTTTAATAAATTTGAGAAATAGATCAATCCTTATCCATGCGATAAGGATTGATAACTATTTCTCAATTCTGCCGATGAATGATAAATGTGCCCCTTTGTGCGTTACCAGTCCACGTTCATTAAAGGTGACCATCGAAAACACAAAGAATACATTATAACCACTTGCAACAAACATCACAATTAGGGCTGTCGTCACACGAAAAGCTTAAATTCAGCAGCAAAGGGTCTCTTCAGATTATTGTAAAATCTCAGCAACTAATAACGTCAGTCAGAACTCTATCAATGATCTAAAATCCAAAATGCTCCTAAAACAGTTTATATTCTGCCAGCACGTTCAACTAACCTTTCTCAGACTGCTGCTACATTCTGTCATTCTGGGAGAAAATGCCAAATTTCCTCCACCCCCCATTTAAAGAATCTACTGCCAAGGTAACCGGGATACACAGGAGGAGTTAAAGTCCTATAACAGAGAGCCAGGCCAGGGGAGTCCCTCTGATTGGAAGTCTGTATAAATAGAGATGGGGAGGAAGACTTTCCTCTACCTCCTGCTAAGAAAGTACAACTGCCTTCAGTCTCATAGCACAGTGCAGGGAAGAGACACGTCAGAGACAGCTCCTGACTATGTGACACACAGCTTGCACTCTATCCAGTTTGGAAAAGACAATGTCAGATGTGGGGAGAGATCCCAGTGGCAGTGTGGATTGCAGTGGTAAGATCCTGCAGCTGGCCAGCAGAGGGGAGTGGATTACGCTGGAGCAAACACTGAAAGGAATCGACAAAGGGGATCTTGGAATCTCCGAAACTGACCCGGTGGGTGATCACGGTTCCCTTTAACAATGCCGCTGTTATGACGATAAGACACTGACATATTGCATCTCACGATACATGTATTAAATGCTCGTGTTACCACTCTGCAGACTTAGCTATCTCCTGGCTCTCCAGCTTTTGTGGAACTAGAAGTCCCAGGTGGCACAGCCAGGTTTGCAGTTCTGGAACAGCTGGAAAGTCACAGGTTACCCTCCTTTGTATGGCACCCAGGGCATAATTACTCTCATGGTCTGCTTGGCATTCTGGTGGCATCTTGGATGTGCTAAAATGTTTCTAGGTAGTGAATGAGCTGGTTGTACAGTGGTGGATAATAATAAGGGCTATTGGGCAGCAGACCAGGGGTCTTACATAGGTTGTGGGGAGGGTCTTTCTGAACTTGGGGAGACATTCCTGCTTTTTACTGCAATTATTTGCAGTGTGAAGCTCGCTATGTATATTAGTATGTGATCCAGAGTGACTACTCAGAGTATTACCAGTGTATCAGTGACTGTCTGTTTGTGGCATGGGGGCCCTTGAGCAATTCCCGGGGCCCATGGTACTATTAATTAGCCAATGGGAGATATCGCTGAAATTACTTCCATCTAGACCGCTATGATGAAAGCAGAAATAAGCAAATAATCTCATATTATACAAAACAACTCAACATATTGTTGATTAACTGAAAACAGTGGTTAAGTAATATTTAAAAGAAAACCATAATCAAGATATATTGTAATATTTTGTGTACGGTTAATTGAAGTCTACCATCGATTTCATTAGGATATAACCTTTGTTTTAATATTCATTCTATTATTGAGTTGTTGTTTTTTTTACTGTTTAGGTTAAAATGTTGTTGTTTTTTTCATTTATTTTAACTTATTGTTCAAAATTTATGTATAAAAACTATTGGAGACTACATGAGATTTGTTTCAGTGCGAATTGTTTCCTCAATGCAATATTTTGTCTGTTATGAGAGGACACATCTACCATTACAGTCACTGCAGAGTCCGATTTTTAGCTTAAAAGTAGAGATGCTCAGGCTCGGTTCCTCAAGAACCGAACACACGCGAACTTAGGGGACCCGAGTACTGAGCCGAGCCGTCTCGGTACTGTCACGCGTCCTCGGAATTGAAAACGAGGCAAAACGTCATTGTGACGTCGTCGGATCTCGCAAGTTTTGAATTCCTTTTTAAAATCCAACATAGCGAGGGGTGAGAGGAAGGGGGACCCCCATTTTTCTTTTCTGCCACTGCTGTGTGCCAATGTGTCCTAGATGTGCTAGGAACTGCCGTGTGTTTGTGTCATTGCTCTGTCGCTTACCATCCAGCCAGGTCGCTGCAGTATTTGTCCGAAAGTGTATGAAAATAATATTGTGACCTGTGAGGTGGTCAAAATTGACTGCAAATGACTTGAAATTAGTGTTATTGAGGTTAATAATAATGTAGGAACAAAAAAAGAGCAAAATTATGTGATTTTAGCATATTTTAGGTTTTGTTGTTTTTTTGTTTTCCTAAAAAATCCAAAACCAAAACCAAAACACACAAGGGTGGTATTGTCAAAACCAAAACCAAAACATGAAGCTAATCCAGATCCAAAACCAAAACCAGTTCACGGGGTCAGTGAGCATCTCTACTTATAAGTAAGGATGGGACATCGCAAGAAAACATTGGTTGTAGTGATGTTTTAAACATTGGTTACAAAACATTGTTTAGTCCTAAACATTGGTTCTAGAATCAATGTTAACCGATGTTTAAGTAACCAGTAAACTGGTTAATTAAACATATAATACACTAATAAACTTCTGAAATCATCCTTATGTTTATGTAAATGTAGCCACAAATGATGCAATAATTATAAAGATGTACGTCCTTTTTTTTTGCGGTAAAACATGTTTTTAGATAAAGCAAACTTGTTATTGAAGAAATTAAACACAAAGCATTAACAATAACTAGTAATACGTTCATGAAACCGCTCACTGTCACTACTGCTCACACACAGGGATATTTAGTTATTTATTATTATTATTTTGTAACAGCAGCAACAGGTTAATAATCTGAACATATAAAATAACAATAACTACATACAGCACAACATGCATTGAAACTGGGAGTTTGTTGTTATTGGAGTATACTATTGAGGTAGATGAATTATAGAGATTAATTGATTGTAGATTAATGATAGGCCTCACAACAGCGAGGGAAAAACAACTGAACATGGGAAGAGAATAATGGAAAAGGATCTGGAAAGGGGGGTGTCTGGAACTCCAGTCCAGTGCACTTTTATATTAGCCCCCAAATTCTCTCTTACGCGTTCAGCCAAAATAGTAAATGCGAAAGTAGCTTCCCCTTTATCCTATTTCTGGTTTAATGTTTAATTTCACCAGCCTTAGAGATTAGACGTTCTGAAGGAACCAAAGTGGCCACAGTCAAATATCGTCCCGCTGAACGTCCACCTTGGGTAAGCATCGGAGGAGAAATCTAGCGATGGTGAGGAAACATTGGATCCTCGGGGTTAAACATCAAACGTTTCCCATCCCTACTTAAAACAACATCATACATTTGTCTCCTACAAAGTCATCCAAATATGACTCCATAGATTTGGTCTGTAACTCATACACAGTTATCCATATACCTCTCACTTATAACCCACAGGTGTCATTGTTGCTACTGCTATCTATGTAGAGATTTACCTGGGATTAGATTTTCTATTCAGATAGCGACAAACTGTGACTTACACACCTCAGTGCAGATTTCAGATGACACCCCCCCCCCCCCACCACCACCGTATTCTGCAGCCTCTTCCACCCCAACGCTGGCACCATCTCTGGCGTGGAACTGTGGCAGCGATCGCTCCTACGGCCTGTTAGACAGGGGATTGAACATTTTAAGGTGTCACAAGATTGACGCATGACCACATCACTGCCAGGGCTGGCGTAGGCATTAGTCACACTTGGCCTTTGTCTAGGGGCGGCAGAAGCTGAGTGGAGGCACTTTCCCTGCAAAGGGCATATGTCAAACTTCTTCTCCGTCATTGGCAAAGACAAATGAACTGAGTGGATGAAAACAATCATCTCATGTACATTTATCTGAGATGATAGTGTCGATATACTGTATTTTGTTTCATATCGGACCAGTGAAGCTGAGAATGTATTGTGTTATTGTGTTAGAGATGCATAGTTGAGAGATGATGTGTAGCTCTTGGCACTATGTCGCAGCCCCCAAAATTCTGCATTACGAACTGCCCAATCTTCCTAAAAGTGTGTTGATGTGTATGTGAAATCACTTTGTTTCTCCTGCATTGTGCTAGTGACAGCAGCGTGCGTTGCTGCATACAGCAGCCACTAATGTGACATGTCAGGGCTTCCTGGGCCATAGAGCTTGCAATCTCTGCAACGGTAACACCATTTACTACATTCAAAATACAAATCAGTATCATAGTGTTGTTGGTGTGTGCATGCAGTAATTCACTGACTGCGCTATGTGAAGGGGGAGGGAGGGGTGCAGATCTCATTCAGTTTGAACACTTACGCTTATGGCCCATATGGTCATTCATCATCATCATCATCATCATTTATTTATATAGCGCCAACATATTCCGTAGCGCTTTACAGTTGGGGACAAACATAGTAAACTAATAAACAAACTGGGTAATACAAACAGAGAGTTGAGAAGGCCGCTGCTCGCAAGCTTACAATCTATGGGACAATGGGAGTTTGACACATGAGGTTAAGTCTACGTTTTGTATTTTGGCCCAGCCAGACTGCAAAGGTAAAAGTGACTCATAGGCTAAATGATCCTGTGACACAACAATGTTGGTCAGGGTGTAGTTGTCTTGTGTGAAATTGTGTAACGGGTGGCAATATTCTAAGGTAGTGAGGTTAAGAGGGTGGTTGAGGAATATTATAAGCTTGTCTGAAGAGGTGGGTTTTCAGAGAACGCTTGAAAGCTTGTAGACCAGAGGAGAGGCTTATTGTGCGAGGGAGAGAATTCCATAGAGTGGGTGCAGCCCGAAAAAAGTCCTGTAACCGGGAATGGGAGGATGTAATAAGTGTGGATGAGAGACGCAGATCTTGTGCAGAACGGAGTTGCCGAGTTGGGAGATATTTTGAGACAAGAGAGGAGATGTATGTCGGTGCAGCTTTGTTGATGGCCATGTAGGTTAGTAAAAGTATTTTATATTGGATTCATTAATTCTTTGGTATTATCCAACCGGTGTAGTTAGCGTTAGAGATTTAGGGGCCTATTTATGAAGCCCTAAACCATGCTTAGGTATTGTTAAGTAAAATGCTAACTTAATAAACACCTAACACAGGAGATATAGGAGATAAAGGGCAACATCTTCACTTTTTCAAACCCGCAGTTTAGTAAATATACCCCCTAATGTCACTATATCATGGTAGAAACAATGTTGTTTCAACCTGGGGGTAACAACAGCGGACTGGATGTGTCACAAGTAAAGTTAAATAAGTATTAATTATATAAACTCTATAGTAATTGAAACGGAAAGTAGTTTGACTTAGTTGTTCAATGTACATAGATTTTTTCAGGAATTTATTGGTATTTCTACTGTCGATTTAACATTGGTATTTTAAGAAAAAAAAAAAAAAGGTCAAAACAGGTGTATTATTTATTTGTCAATTATTTTGCAGTTTCTGTCAGTGTTTTCGTGTGAGTATATAGTAAAATACATCATTCGTCGTCATCATCGTTTATTTATGGTGCCATAGATTCCGTAGCGCCTGACATAATCATACGGAAATGACATAAATGGAAACACTATAAATAACAACAAGAACTAGGGTACAAATGAGCAGAATAATAAATTCTTGGATACAATTAACAAATTGCTCGGCATACAGCTTCACCGTTGAATTGACCGAAGCCAATTTCTGGGGACAGACATGGAGAAGGGCACACGTCTGGTCTAATAAACCATGACGGTCTCCTGGTACCTCTGATGTCACTGATATCTAAACGGACAGATTATGGTACATTTCACACCACAGGCCCCACAATAAATACATTATAAATGTGTGTCCCCCTCTCACACACACATAATGACACACACATTTTGGGCCTGATTCATTAAGGAAAGTAAAACATAAAAAATGAGTAACTTTGCACCTGGGCAAAATCATGTTGCATTGGAGGCGGAGGTAAATTTAAAATATGATGGCAGATTTATAGTTGGGGTAGGACATGTCCTAAATCAACTTTAAATTCCAGTGTAAAAATAAAGCTATCAAGTATTTGTGTGCTACATGAACAAACAGCCAGTATTTAACTTATGTGCAAAATAATAAACTAATTTGCACCCCTTGCATTGTAACATGGTTTTGTCCAGGAGAAAACTCATTTTTTTTGCCTTACTTCCCTTATTGAGTCAGACCCATAATCAATCACTATAAACTTTAGAAGTCACAGAAAAAAAAAGGTTTATGGGGTAGATTCATCAAACCCTCTTAAAAAAGGAAAAGCAGAGGTGTTGCCCATAGCAACCAAACAGATTCCAGCTTTTATGTATCTAGTGCAGTCTATAAAATGATAGCCAGAATGTGATTGGTTGCTATGGGCAACTAATCTGATTGGTTGCTAAATGTTTCTTTATGACACCATTAAATAAACCATATGAGAAAGCGTCACAAATTGCATTAGTGCACCTTTAAATACTTTGCTATTACTGTCAATAAAATTGGCTATCCTGAGACATGTAGCTCTCAGTGGGGGGGGGGGGGGGGTAGGGTGTAAGGTACCATTTGTTTCTAAAATAGATTTTTCCCGCAGCAAACTCAAATATATCAGCAGGTATCATAATATTTCTTCAAAATTATTATTATTATTATTATTATTATTATTAATAATAATATTAGTAATAATAATCATATTTATTTATATAGCACCAGCATAGTCTGTATCGCTTTACAATTGGGAACAAGCGCAGTAATAAAACGACAGATAAAAATAACAGACAGATAAAGTGGTCAGAGGACGCAACTCTCAAGTTTATAATCTATGGGAAAATAGTAGTTTGATACATGAGGGTAGTGCCGCATATCACACCTCCCAGCTGGAGGAGTTCACGGACCTAGAAGTGGGCTCAGCTCACACAAAAATGGATTAGGGTCAGATCAGGAAGGTTTGGGATGATCTGTCCTGATTTTTCATGTATAAATTTTGGGAGCAACTATACTGGTCCAGCCAGATTGCAGCGGAGGAACCTGCTTATACGGTACTGTCACACTGCAATGTTGGGGGGTTGGAGGTTTGTTTGCTTATAGGAAAGGAAAAGAATAAATGTAATATTTGAGTGAACTGTATACTAAATAGGTTACGAAGGCTTGTATCCATTCTAATTGTTATTAGTATTAATAACTTTACTTCTAGTTCATTATAAGTTGTCTGAACAAATATTAATTACCCCATCATCATCATCACCATTTATTTATATAGCGCCACTAATTCCGCAGTGCTGTACAGAGAACTCACTCACATCAGTCCCCATTGGAGCTTACAGTCTAAATTCCCTAACATATACACACAGACAGAGAGAGAGAGACTGGAGTCAATGTTGATAGCAGCCAATTAACCTACCAGTATGTTTTTGGAGTGTGGGAGGAAACCGGAGCACCCAGAGGAAACCCACGCAAACACGGGGAGAACATACAAACTCCACACAGATAAGGCCATGGACAGGAATTGAACTCATGATCTCAGTGCTGTGAGGCAGAGTTGCTAACCACTGAGCCACTGTGCTGCCAGACACTTAGTGACACTCCAGTTATCCCGACCTCCGAGCAGACGCAGCCATCGCTGTGACATCCGCTCTGCTGTCAGGTAAACGCCCGTAGTAAACACAATATCATTCTTCTGTGGTCGCCCCCGCGACCCATTCCTTACCCCCCCGCTGACTGGAAGCCTCACAATGTGAGTTCTACAGGTATAATGCCAAACATTCCGGGAACAGACCATTATTGTGTGGCCAGGAGACTTCTGTAATAAATACACCAAGAGAAAAACTGCAACTGTAATTGGACCCGAAATCAAAAGTATTTAAATGCTTGGAGCTCGGCCAAACTCCCCACGTATTACTGTACTGTGATATACTGTATATTATATACTTACCTCCTGCGGATTCATCTCTAAGTACCTGTAACATCTTACAATACACCAGGAAGTCTGCGGAGGGCAGAGAATTCTATACAGTAGTTACATTTATTTTCCTTTTTAATTCTACTACTTCTAACTCCAAATAACTGTGTTTATTGTGCATATCTGTGACATTACCACCAGTATTAAGTGTTATGGAAACTGTTACAACTTGTGTTATATTTGAATGTGATGTCCTATAGTGTATATTGCAAGGATATTTGAAGGGGTTAAGCGCATCCCCTTTGTAAGCGCTACGGAGTATGCTGGCGCTATATAAATAATTGAATGAATAGTCCACCAACGTTCCCTAGATCAGTCTTCTCTTGGCCTCTTGTCCAAGCAGCGATGCCCCCGTGATACATTCAATCTGTCTAACCGCACTCTAACGTCACTGCCATCCTAATTATTGGACCCCTTCTATTTTACCCATGGTAAAAATGGGAATATTTCTTGATAATATTAGGGTATAATGCCACAGGCTGTATAATTGTGTAGAAAACGTTGAGGTGACTTTAGACTACTGCAGGGGTTGTGTTAGTCCCTATTTTAATGCACAAGTGTTCGGCAGTAATGGCGGAGTGATGATATCACTCTCACTGGTCTGAATCATATTCAATAATGTGTCATTAATTATCCTTTATAAAGTGTGGTTGGTTGGTACAACAGGCGCTGTGACCGGATGGGCTGACTTCACCACCCGGTCTGCAGGGGGAAACGAGGAACGGAGGGATGTTCTTCCTGCACAGTTTATCTTGGTTTCCTTCTCACCGTCAGTAACCGACTGTTTCTGACCACTCCTCCTGGTGTCACCTTGTCACCAGACCTCATCGACTACTAATGCCGACTGCACCATAGTTGTAGGAGAATCTCGCTGCCACCACCAGGATCCTTCATGGCACCTAGAACCGCTTACTTCTGAGTCGTCGGCATAGCTGCTACAGCGCCTCTTTGCTGTGGGCTGACTGGTACCTCCTGACCGCTTACTATGGATCAGGACTGCTGGGTATTGGGCAGTGCATTGACACAGATATGCTGGGTTCAACACAGGACAGTCTGGCAACAGATTAGAGTGTAAGCTCTTATCTGTTGGTCACAGGATACAGCAGGTAATAAACGTCATACAGAATCTTCAAGCAGTGATGGTTTATTGCTCAAGAGTCCTGACAAGGACTTTTACACACCAGTTTGTGGTACTGGCGATCTTACAGAAATCCAGTTGGAAAATGATACATTACATTGTCAAACAGTTAATCCAGCCCCCTGATCCTATCTGGCACCGCAACGTCTGATATTACATCAGATGATTTAACATCAGGATGCGATATATCCTGTATTCTTGCATTTAACGCAATTTTACTTACAAAAGTCAATCTGTGAGTTTCTAAGACTTGTTGTGATTTCCTGAATCCTGTCTTAGAGACATAGGACCTAACAGCAAGTCTAATTACACCCTCCTGTGAGTTCAGGTTATAGGATGTGTTGGACTCACACACATCTAAAGGTCTAAGTAACATGAGATTAACATGGGGTCCTTTCTTCAGGCCTTTAGTGCTGAGGTTTGAAACCAGGCAAAACCCAGAGAGAACATACAAACTCCACACAGACAGGGTCCTGGTTGGAAACAAATCTCATAACCCCAAAGCTGTGAGACAGCAATGATAACCACTATGCCACTGTGACTTAGAATTACAGTTTCACTTTCAAATAAATAAACAAATGAAATGATTAAATTAAATAAATAAAGCTCTTTTTTTCATGACATGGCGATAGCGATATCATGATTGGCACAATCCTTCTTAATTAGGCTTCCACAATAGGGATAACCGGCGAGACTCTTAGTTGGCAGTAACCCCTTGAGAGATTAAGATAATCCATATCTTCAGCAAAAACATCCGTTTTCTCTGTAAAAATGGGTGACCTTCTACGGTGGCCCCCCTGCTGTGTCCCTGCCACAATGTCTGGACTAGTCCTGTGATAGATATGGGTAATACTTATCTTTCCCCACCTCCAGATCTTAGATAACACACAGTCACTCCTGAAATTAACCTCTTCCACGCTTTTGGTACGTATCAGGGCTTCCAACTGTCTCTCACTTCCCGTCCCCTCCTTTTTACTCCCCCATGTGTCCACAATAAGTTCTCCCCCTGTCCTGCCGGGCGCAATTTAAGAACTTGTCCTGGGGTGACAGTCCATGTAATCTCTGCAGATTGACAGGGCAGTGGGAGATGTTATCTTGGCAGTGTGGCCCAGTCCTGTCTCAGTGCCCCTAAATCATCTCTCATTTAAATATCTTGTCCTGTAACACAAAATCTTGTTATGTATGTCGGACACAGAGAGAGGCGCTTTCCTGAGCAATATCCTCCTTTAACAAGAATTGCCTCTATCCACCAAACTCCTCCGATCAGGAGGACCCTCATTTTGTACCTCAATGGTCAACGCAAGTCTTATAAAAATAGAATCATGATGTTACAATATGACAAATACTTTACAGGACACATTTTTGCAGTTTAAAACATGACCCTTAGTCTGTTTAAGATACAATACATGGTCTTAAGAAACATTATGTGGTATGCCAGTGAAGTTACTCCAACTAGAGGAGTATGCTATATTTTGCTAATTTATCTCTTTTGACCTAGGTAAGCATCTGTTTAGTCACTAACTGGGGGATGTATGTAAGATTGTGCAGTGCTATCACCTGTTTTAGTTGTTTTTTAACCCTCATTTTGCCTCAATGTTGATATATTTCTAAATGCTGTTGTTGCAGTATAAAAAAAAAAAATCAGGACAAAATTTGCCATATACCTATTTTACAAAGCCACTACATGAATTCCCATACACTACACCCCTATCAGCCAAAGCCAATATGGAAAGTCCTGAGACAAACTGTATTGCTCAAATTTTCGCATACATTCCTACAAATTAATCATTTTAAAGTAAGACTGATAAAACAACAGGCTAATTCTTTACTTTAGCTGGTCTCCTATTGGAGTAATACTGTAAAATAAATTGGTTAAAATGAATTAATAATAATAATTACAAAAAAAGAAAAAGAATTTAAGACATGATCTGGGAACTGTGTTTGGTCCGAGCAATGTTCCAGTTTTTCAGATTCTCAGTATTTGAATATATTCACAATCTAGTCATTATTCCAAGCGGTAGAATCATTGATGTAGACAGAACGTACCGAGAACAAGTGGGTGGAATTTTTTTCTCCTGTTTGGTTTCTAATAATAACAGATCTCTTCCATCAATGTCAGTTTGATTGACACAATATGTAATAATCAGTGATGTTTAATCTTCCTGGAGATTAATCTAATATTACAGTTTTTGTGCTGATGAAAACCAATTCCTGCAAACATAATAATACCTGCCCTGAATATTTTTTATTACTATTGCACATATAATACTATAGATTCCCCGCTGCTATTTACTCAGTATATATGGTTACGGTATCCGTTATATAGCCAGACCCCCACTTTTAAGATTTCATTACACTGTGAGATTAATGGGTGTCAAATTGTTTGGCAAAGTTTGACTGACTTTGGGGTGTCTATTAACTACCTCATCATCATCAACATTTATTTATATAGCGCCAGCAAATTCCGTAGCACTTTACAATTGGGAACAAACATTAATAAAACAATACGGGGTAATACATACAGACAGAGAGGTAAGAGGGCCCTGCTCGCAAGCTTACAATCTATAGGACAATGGGAGTTTGAAACACAATGGCATGTGCTTCATCATATTGCACAATGGACCAGCTAGAATGCAAAGGTAAAAGTATTGAGTGGGCTGTGTGTGTGGCAATGTTGGTCAGAGGGTTGTTGTCTTGTGTTAGCTGTGTAGAGAGTTGTAATAGGGTAATCTAGGGAGATTAAGATGGTGGTTGAGGAATATTATAAACTGTCTGCAGAGGTGGGTTTTCAGAGAACGCTTGAAGGTTTGAAGACTAGAGGAAAGTCTTACTGTGCGAGGGAGGAAATTCCACAAAGTGGGTGCAGCCCGCAAAAAGTCCTGTAACCGAGAATGGGAGGATGTGATGAGAGTGGAAGAGAGACGTAGATCCTGCTGGGATCTAGCCAGATTAGTACCATGGAATGCAAAAGAAACAAACTACACCACTATTGAAGGGAAAGTTTAGTTTGTGTTTTAGAAAGACAACTTTCCAGTATGTTTGGCTCAAGTAAGAGCTGGTTTAAAGGTCCCTGGAGGGAATGGTGGAGGGAGGACCGGCCTCTATTCCTGTTGAGGTTCCTGTGCCAGTTGAGGTTTTCTGGCCTAATCAGTCAGGTAAAAGGCTGTTTAGCAGCTGTATAGCCTAAAATAGAGAGATTTATAGCCTGCTATATGTGTCTCACAACCTAGGGAACAGAGAAGATTATAATGAGAGTCATATTTGGTCCAGAGACTAATGTGCAGAACAATATCTGATCCCGTAACTAATGTGTAGGGTTAGATCTGGTCTCGAAAATAATGTGCAGATCCATTACCAGCTATTAACTCTCCCGCTTTCTCCCCGTTAGAGCGGATATACCGTCCATCGCCACCGGGTCGTATGTACACCAGCTGTCAGAATTGGGTGATAGAGCAGTGTCTGCTCTGGACTTTCCGGCGACCGGCAATCAGAGATGAATGTAGGGTAGGAACATGAACCGATATCAGGCATTGCTAATAGCGGTTCAGCTCAGAAGAGAGAGGAACAGGGGAGCAGGGCGATTCTGCTTTTACTGAAAGAAAGAAAACATGTGGATCTGTGGAATAAGGGCCTGGAGATAAACATGCTGTAATTACCTTATAATTTGGGGAATAAGCAATCTGGCCACAAGCTACAACGCTGAGCATTTATCCTACACTGATGTTATATTCTGAAAATTGTCGCAGGAGTTTTAGTGAATCTGCCACTACAGACAGTATTGCTGATACATGAAAGCATTAACACCTGGAAGCTAGGTCGCCATTGAGATATACAGATTCTTCATTCTAAATCCACACTACATAAGGCCATGTTCAGTATGTGATAAAGACTTGTTTAAATCAGACCCATCACCCACGCACAGCAGAGGCAGCCATTTTGTTCAGTACGGTTTATCAGCTCATGACTCTTTTCAGTCAAGTTGAATATTGATTCATCCCAGAAAATGGCTGCCTCTGGCTTTGCTGCGAGATCCATATTCCAGTAACATTGATATACTTGGCATTGATTTATGTGGGACTGCCTCTGGTACTAGGCTATTAGATGGACTCTACACTGTTACAGCTGCAGCAAACAAGGCCTGAAAGTTAACAATTTACCTCAGATGACACTGAGCTTACAGCTGTTAATGCCATATGTCAAAGGGCCACCCAATTATATATTATTCTTCATTATCTATAAGGGAGTAATATCTGAATTTAATTTGTCTAATTTGTCTGATTATTTTGATTTTTATCATATTATTTCCGTTTCTGTAGGAATCTGGTTTAACTCCATTCATGATCGCTGTGAGAGAGAACCGTTTGTCCATCGTGGAGAGATTCCTCGAGCTTGGTGTGAACCTCCATGAAAGGTCACAGGTAAGTAGACCGGTATATTATGTGATTCGTATCTTTTAAATTCAACCAGTATTAACCAGCCGGGATATACCCGGAGGCCTGTGTGATATACAGTCATACTTTCCAACTTTTCCTCGTTGGCTTCAGGAAGATCCCGGGGAAGGTGGGTGTGTGGGGGCGGGGCTTGACGTATCGCATTATTTTGCCCCCACCTCCTAAACGATTGTCACAATTTTGGCCAATTACAGCAGGGGCGGGGCTAAGAAAACACAATATTTGCGTCATTAAGCCCCACCACTTATCTATTGCGGGGGCGAGAACTGGGAGGTTGCCTTGCTCTCCCTGGAGCCCAGGAGGTCTCCCAGAAATGCGGGAGTCTCCTGGACATTCCATTCTGAACTGTCTTTTACATTTCTGTCTCCATTACTGAAGTCATGTTGTCTTACCTGTCAGTCTTTGATTAAATCTTGGTCTCCATGAAAATGGCCACCTCCATAGGCAACAATACATGGACATAGGACACAATTTCTGAACTGTGTCATCATACCACAGATAGCGAAGCCAACCACGTCTTGTACTGGCTCAGCATCAGGGAGAATGCCAGACTCTTCAGGGAGTGAGGGAGATCACCCCTATTTCAGGGAGTCTCCCTGACATTCAGGGAGAGTTGGCAAGTATATATACAGTATATACAGGGCAACTAGAATCCTGAAATACAGTTTTTAGGAAGTATATCTCTTGCAGGTACTGGGGTGACTAACGCACAGATATGCTACGATGATTGATGATAATGACACCAGCAGCCAGCCGCTTCCAATTGGCTGATTGTGCATTGGCCTATGCAGCTGATAACAAATCACCATGGTGTCTATATCATATCCATACTTGCCAACTCTCCCGGATTGTCCAGGAGACTCCCGCATTTTGCGAGAGTCTCCCGGACGAGTGTGGCAATCTCCCTGATAGGAAGTGGGAAAAATTCAGTTTAAACGCCGCGATTCACCCGGAATTGCGGCGTTTAGCCCCGCCCCCGCTGTAAAATGACGCGATTTGCGTCATTCCGTCACGGGGGGCGGAGCCAAAATGACGTGATTTCGCCGCCCCGCCCCCTGCACGCCCACGTCCCAGCCGGCATCTCCTGGAAAAAGAAAAAGAAATGTTGGCAAGTATGATCATATTATGTTGCCACTGTCTGTTACTTTTTTGTCATTTTTCATTAGGAGTACTGCAGAAAAGGAGATTATTGTATTTTTATAAGTGTTAACAATGGATGTGGAGGTGTTTGCATTTCATTACATTTTATATGGAAAATGCAGCTTCCTCTCTCTCGTGCATAGGGCAGTTTATTATATTATCATATTGTGGACAAATTGGGTAATGCAACTTTCTGTGTGCAAATACAATCAACTCTAAATGAGAGGCAAATGTATCTAAACATTTCAGGATCTTATCATAACCCAGAATCATTAATGTAAAGTTGTGATTATAGAACAATAGATCACACAGCAAGTGACCTGGGGGTCTGATTCATTAAGGAAAGTTAAGCAAAAGTAAGTAAGGCAAAACCATGTTACATTGGAGGGGGAGGTAAATTTAAAATATGGGGACAGATTTATAGTTGGGGTAGGGCATGTCCTAGATCAACTTTAAATGTCAGTGTACAAATAAGCATGTATTTGTGTGCTACATGAAAAAATATCCAGTATTTTCCTTATGTGCAAAATAATAAACCGTTTTGCACCCCTTGCATTGCAACATGGTTTTGCCAGAACACTTAAACAAGAAAACTTACTCGATTTTTTGCATAACTTTCCTTAATGAATCAGACCCTAGTCATGAGTTGCATCCAGTCCTATTATAATGAAATTTGTCTCTTCTTGACTTTGTCCTTTCCATGCACAGCGCTGTTACATATAACACAAGACATTTAATTTTATTGCTAGAATGAGGACACAGGAATAAACATTGATAAACTTGCTTGAGGCTCCAAATAAATCTGGCACCCAGTACACATGCATTCAATTGTATTTTCATAATAAGAAAAAGATCCTAACATGACACTTTCCTAAATGTTGTACAACAAGTTGGAATAACTTTACTGAACAGATCTCTGTGTGTGGTCAGGTTGCAGTTTCTCCCACATAATGATGACAGAGGTTCTGCATTCTTTGCTGAACTATACGTTTTAGTTACTTTTTATTTTATATTTTAGAAATGACAGTAAACCACTCTGTCTGATTATATAAAGACATGATAGAAAGCTAGGTAGAAAAGGCAATGTGTTTAGTAAAAGTTGCGGGAGGGTGTTGTCTGGTTTGGTTCAGGGATCGGAGTACAGTCTCCGCCAATCGGCATGGGTAACTAGCCCATAGGTGCTGTGACAACGACCGTAAGGCTGTATAATAACCTCACTGATATCGTGTAATCTTTCTGAACATACAACCTTGGCTGACATTGGTCATATACAGAACGGTGGAGCTCTCACAGAATACTCTGTCACTGCATAGGTCTGGACTTATCTATATAATCTGAATTTACTTCCAGGTATGAAGTAGGGGTGTGCACCGGGCACTTTTAGTGTTTTGGGTTTTGGGTTCTGATTAGCTTGAGGTTTTGGGTTCTGATTTATTTTGCCAAAACACCTGACGAAAGGTTTTGGTTCTGATTTAGGGTTCTGATTTATTTTTAAAAAAGCATAAAAAGCGCTAAAATCCAGTTGTTGTTTTTTTTTTACATTCCTACGCTATTATTAACCTCAATAACATTCAATAACAATCATTTACACTAATTTCCAGTCTATTCTGAACACCTCACACCTCACAATATTGTTTTTAGTCCAAAACGTTGCACCGAGGTAGCTTTCTAGACTGCGTAGTGGAGTGGCCCCGGTACCCAATTTGGTACCGGGGCCACAATACCTCCTCCAAC